>NW_019384381.1:719969-766689 GCF_000671375.1 Centruroides sculpturatus
CGGACACGGCGCACGCCGTGTGGTCTTTGTATAAAAGCACATCCTCTGACACATGTCTATCACATGTCGAATGTGGAGCGACAACAATGGTGGATCTATTTCTAGAGTCACGTGCATCTATTTTTAGTATTCCGTGGGAAAATTTATTGTTTTTTTCTTTTTTTTAGATCGTTTCGTACATTTTTTTACATTAGAATTGTACATTTTTAGGTCTTTAACTCTGTGTCAATTAGGTGTTAATCAGTTACTAAATCTTGGTTTAACTGTGACGGATGATAAGTTAAAAAATAGTAGAGAAGATTTATGTATCCCCTTCGTCCATACAGCTGTACGCTGTTTACCAGGTGTGTCGTTGATACTAAAGATGACTATCTGCAGATACAGTACCTAGTTTAAGCTCACGACGATGAGACATTTGGGACATTTCGATTTATATTATAAGACCTCCCATCGTTACACGACTGCGACAGATGGCTTTTTAAAGGCTTGAGCCTTCCTATTCTATAAAAGCCAACTAGACTGCTAGTATGAATGAATGTTATCGTTTCTACTGATAATATCGACAATTGTATGTGTGCAGACCGTCTTTCTATTTGTTATTCATCTTTTGTTCGTTTCGAATAGTAAAGTGCTATCCTGGATGCAATGATTCATCAACTATCTCCCTAGCAAAATAGGATGATTCTCGAAGTCAAAATGTAATCGTGAAGTAAATTTAAGGCTTATTTTATATTAAAAATCGATTTTTTCTCACCGAGGAGTAGTTCTTTTTTATAATAGAAAGTGTCAGAATTGTGTAGGATATATATACTGTATATATAAATGCATTGTGTAGAGCTATAACGATCAAGATGCTCCTATTTGGAAGACTATCAAAAAATATCTAATTATAAATAGTAAAAATAAACTTAAATATTTAACTTTAGAGTAAATAAAGTACATAAATGACACGGTTTTAGCATTAAAAAATGCAAGAATAATTAAGTAACCAGTCGCAAATTTGCGAAAAGACAAGATCTTAAAAATTAAAAAAATATATAAAAAATTAACTAAAATTTCAGGTTTTAAGCTTTTAAACATAAAAAAATAGAATCTAATCGATGCATTAGTCTTTAATTTTATAAAAATAAAATAAAGTTTTATTGCTTGAAAGCTATGTTTATCTGCAGATAAAGAGAAATACGCCTACATTTTAAAACTCGAATCACAGTGTTAGGCGATATAAAAATTCATTTTTTAATACAAAATAATATAAATAATATTTTTAAAAATATGTATTTAAATTTAAAAATATAATAACTAAAGAGAAAAATTACAAAGAAAAAAAATCAATAAAGTTTATTTTTAAAGAGGAAAAACTCAATTGAAAACATACTGAAAAATTAAAGTCAATTAATTATTCGAAACTAAAATTATGTTAAAATAGCGTAATTTAACACAATATATTATTCATAAATTAGATTCATTAATTATTAAAAAATTAATTTTGATTTTCGAATAAAAAAAAAATACACTAAAATTTATCGCATATTCAACCATAATATTTTTTTTTAAAAAAAGAGAGAGAAAATAATTATATTTTATTGTAGTTAATTTAAAGTTACCCAGTTTTTGGTTCGTGTTGGACTTGCACAAACAAAACAAAAATAAACAGTTTTAAAAATAATTACAGTTGTGTTTTATGCTAACAAGGCAAGAAGACTATCTTCATTTTTAACAAGAGAGCTACTTAGAGACAATTTTAAATTTCGAAGAAAACCTGTCGTGTCGAATAGCCAAAGATATCGTAGAGAAAGTGAGGGTAATTTGGCAAGTGGAAGCACGCAAGGCTCTGAAAGAACGATTGTTTGAAAGATGTAACGTGACTGGCTTATATCCATCAGATTTTTGCCTGTTTGGATGTGAACCAAGTATTAATGAAACCGCCCTAGACAATGTCTGTCCCATTCACATCCGGACGGACTTTTAAAAACAATTTTTACCTAATGAAGTTGTAGTCATTTGATTTGTGAAGATAATTAACTAGTTTTCTTTAACAGATCAAGATGTAAGCAATCACCTTTACAATCCAACGCGTGGTACCCATGTTACGAACAATGTCATTTTTGTGCGTGGCCATACTTTTTTTAAATATCTTAAATAGTTTTATTAAAAAAAAATAAATTGTTTTCTGTCATCGTATCAATTTTTATACACATTTTTTAAGTTATATTTTATATTACAACGCCTTTAAAAAATTTACTTAAATCTGTCCAGATTTTTTTTTTTTTTTAATAATTTAGCCAAGTTGTAAGGGCGATGCAACGGTTTTAAAATCAATTAAAGGAGGAAAGTGAATAGGTAAAGCCGTGCCTAACAATATATACAACCTTTGAAGCGTTCACTCTTGGGGTGCGGCAATGGTAGAGATCGGTCGTACCCCATTTATCACGGTATAAAGCGTGACGGACGCGTGATGCGTGACTCGCTGGGTGTAGGTGTGGAAATAATGGAATGCTAATGGAGTCGCTAGCAACAAAATATACAATTTCGTAGAAAATAATTTCAATAGTTTAAGAAGATTCTTGGAATTGATTTTGATCTAAAACTAGACCTAATTATTCTTACTTTTTTTTTCAATTATTTATTTAGAACTATTTAAAGTTAAATTTATTATGTTTATATCGTCGAATTAATATATTCTTCACGAAAAATAAAATTACAGAAGGGGGTTAATGTATAGACATAAAAAGACCTATTTAGATAAAGTTTAAAATTTTAAATTCCCTAGAAAAGTTTCCACTTGACCTATTCGATCTGGCCTATTTTTTCTTATCGTTTTGATAAGATTTATACTTATCGAGTGAGACTTATAAAATTGATATATTTAATATACATTGAGTTTATGGGCATTATAATATTATTTATTGCTTCCACCTTTCGTTAATGTTTTCACACGCTACTGTGGAATGTAGATTTACTGTTACATTTGCAATTATAAATAGCGATGAATTTAATTTATAAACATTTTTTCCTTGTCCCTGGCCACCTTTTAAACATCTATTTTGCATGCTTTTTTTGTTCTGGAATTTTATTTTCGAGTAAATATTTAACTTTTATCTTCAAAAAAAAAATTAATTAAGTTTCTCGGGTCTAAGTTCAATTCTGAGAAATTATATTATCTGTGATTCATTAAAGAGTAAATAATGTAAAATACTGATAAGAAATATATGATTTAATCATTCTTTTTGTATAAATTTTTTAAAAATTTTAAATGAATCTTTATAAATTTCACTTATTTTCTGTTGCTAAACGTAAATTTATATCTATAATTTACCATTATGGATAATTTAATCATGACCTTCACCCAAAAAATCTTTTCTTTGTTTTAAAATTAATAATAAGCTTAAGATTTTTTCTTTTTTTTTTTTGTAGCTTAAAAATAAAATTTATAACTTATAATCTAACAATAATTAATAATTTACTTAAATTTATCTTCACTCTAGAGTTTTGAAACTTGCATCTTAACTGTCATTGAAATCAAGGTTAGATTATTCTTAGAAAAAATAATAATAATTTAAAATAAATATGAGTTAAACCGACAAATTAATAGTTTAAAAAATAAATTTAAGGATTAGGATTTATTTTCAATTATATTTGTTATTTAATGCAATCTGTGAATGTATAAAAGTGCACTTTGCGTGTTTAATAATTTGTTATTGTCTAGAATTTTGTTGAATTTTCTTGTAATTTTATATGGATTTTTTTCATTAAGAAGCGAATTTTTCTCGCTTTTAAGACGTGGCATGGCTTTCTGTTTAGGAATATTCCTCGATTCAAATTAAACATATGGTTGGTATGCGGAATATACTTGAGCATAATATAGTTCTGAGAATACAAATTACTTCAGTAGTACGTCGACAGAATTCAACAAACTGAATTACCTTTGGGATTCATCTGATCGGTCCCTAGCTTATCCTTTCACTGGATATTCTCATGGATATTGAAAGATTCTTCGGAGCTCTTTTCTGTTTACGCGCAGCTGCGACCAAGTAAAGTAGGTATAGAAGATTTTTATACAAGGGGGAAGAAACACTTTATTAATCACGCAATTTTTTTTTATTTTTTTATTTTTTAACATGGAAAACTGTGCCCGAATATATTTTTAACCGGTTGCTACCTACCTCATTATCATTCGGATGACATAAAAAAATGTCAGAAAACTCGTTTAAATAATAAAAATCGAGTATAAATCATGCTTCATTTAAATGTTAAACGAAACCCAACCTGTTAAGAAAGTTTTAATTATAAGCAAAGGTTAAACACCGTCTTGTTTACAAGATCGCAAATTTGCGTGTTCTTCAGTCAAGCAAGTAACTGAAGTCCATCCTTCTCTGCCGTCACATTGCCTTAACTGCATCTATTAATCACCAGGCGTGAGAAAACGATCATGGGTCGAGACGTCCAATCATCTAGGGGCGTGAACATGACGTCATTGTACACGCGCGGTGGTCCGAGACCACCCATGTTTTCGAATCCAGACGTCGGATCAAGCTTATGTCGGTCACAATACAATGGAATATCAGAGAACAATAAAACAATTGGTAAGGCATATGCTATAGCAAGGCAAGAAAAACCAATCAGAAACAGATTAAATAGTGGAACATCTCATTACACGGAACACTGAAGCTGTGAGGATAGACTGGTCTTCCCTGCGGGGAATCTAGATGAGGGACTTTCAAAGGGCCGCCTATTACATTTTGTAATCGCCACTTTCTTCAGATTTGCTAATAACTTTTTTTTTTTTTTTTTAATTACAAGCAGAAAATTTTTGATTGTTCTAATTTCTATACTATGCTTCTTCGCTATTTTCCTCTATTTTCTTGATATGCATTCATCACATCTTCATACCATTCGATAGGAAGGGAGACTATTAAATGAAAAAAAGATTTTTTTTTTTAAATTTAATATTCACTCTCCTTTTCTTCTAAACTTTATCTGAAAAAAAGAAGAACTTTTAAAACGATTTTCAAAATTTTTTTAATAGAATTTAGACGAAAAAAAATACAGGAATTTTTAAAAATTTAATATAATATTTTAGTATAAAACACGTTCAAAAGTGTAAATTCCGAGTCAAGTTTAAGAAATTTTTTTCATGATTATAATTATTTAATTTATGCTCTTATCACTTATATCTCCTACATTTATTTATTTATTTATTTTAATTTCGAATTACGTTAATCTTATAATTTTCTATTATTTTTTACAGTATATCTAATTCATGCATAATTCGTTAAACTTAAATAAATCCTTTATTAATTCATCAATTTTCTTAACACCGGCATTGGAAAAAGTTATGAAAATGAGAGAATTTCTTAATAAAAAGAAAAACTGGAACGAAACGAGTAGTAGAAAAGAGAAGAAATCTGTAAACAAGAAGGCGAAAGAAAGCTCATTAATAACTGGCAAATCTCCACCAGAAGAGGATTGGCCTTTTTCTCCTCCCATGAAGTAAGGGGTGGAGATCAAAGGGTGCCGCTGGTGACACCGATTTGCTAAGGTGTTTGTCCTCTGTCCACCAGATACCTGTAATTACGGCACCATTACCGGCAGATGTCGCTCCACCCGTAAAGCAACTAGCAAGCGATTAGTTATTCCTAGTGGCACAGTTTTCCTGGTAAAGCGTGGTGAATCGGTAATGTCTCTATTCTTTTCATTGTCACTGTCACAAATTACAGGCCTCGACTTAAAAATCTTCTTCGAATAAGTCGTTGAGTGCGTGCATAATGCCAACCCTTCTCTACACAATGGATGCGATGTAGCGATGGTTTTCATAAGAATGATGTGCTAAATAACCCGAGGCCGTCCCAAGAATAGAGATGAGAACATCAATGTCTGTATATAAATTACGAAACTATGAGTTATCTTTACCAAACCTCTTTAGTAATTCGGGACGTATAAAATAACTCCGTATTAAAATTTTAAATTTATAATGTATAATTATGAAAGAATACACATTTTAACCAAGGATTACTGAGTAGAATGCGATTTAAATTATAATAAAAGTTTCAAATAATTAATTAAAGCGCGTGTAAAAAAGTTTCTTTGTATTTAAATTTCTTTTTGGAAAAAACATTATATTATATGAGAGGATTAATATGCAGACTGATATAAAGGATATTGCGCATTAAATATATAAAATACACAGAAAAATATGGAGAAAAGTGACATTTTATAAGAGAGAAAAAGTATCATCTCAAAAATTGAAGTGGTAGATGAAGTGGCACATATAGAGACGGACGCATTGCGACACATTCTGCTCTGCAATGCTTGTGTCAGCGAAGACACATTGTGACGACTGCAGGAGATGGCACGCTGACTAGAAGATGTCTCCGGAAGGCCTTGTCGTCTGTTGGATTTTCCCTAGGGCCGGATCGTCTGGATCAATTTCCTAGCAAATCCCAGATAGTTTCAATTTCCCGACTTACTCCGTGAATCTCTGTCTAGGTTTATGGGAAGGGGGAGTTAGACGAGCCAAGTCATGCATGTTATTGGTTTTCTCTCTCTGTACTTCCCCAGCATATATCCTCTTCCTGTGCTCTAGCTGACGGCCGCGCTGGGATTGAGGATAATTATGGAAAAGGTAATGTCTCTCCATCCCATGTTGGACCGCTCCACGTCATCCGTTTGTTTTGTAAAACTGTTTTATTGGCCACTATCGCAAATGGCCTCATATTTTGGCATAAACACAAAGTAGGAAATGAATTTATGCGGATAGGTGGGAGGAACTCTCAAGAATTTATTTGCTCCCTACGAGAAACACGATAACACCTTCTTCCGCTTAAAATTATCGTCACTTTTACAGATTATACTCAATTTAATACACTTTCTTCCATCAAAAAAATAAAAAAAAAATCTCTAGATAAAATATATTATTTTCTTTTTACTTTTTTTTTCTTACAGAAATCAAATTTATTATTCATAACATGCATATAAATCCAATTTTTTAAGGTACGATATAAAGAAGCTAATTTCTTAGCCCGGAATTTCGTATTGGATAATATTTATCAAATTTTCATGCAAATTTGTACCGTAAAATATATACAAAATCGGTTAGTAGTTAACGTCGAACAGCAGGGAGAGGTCGATGGTAGAGTTAGATTAGACACTACCAAAATGTGATCGTAATGACCAGCGAAGAATATAGAAGTTGGCATCACAGTCAAAAATCTGAAGTAGATCTCGAGCAAGCAAAACTTCCATTCGATTCTGTGTCTGTGAATAATGTATAAGTTTCGATACATGATGCAGAGCGGATGAGAAAATGCATACCATTAGGACATACTGCAAGATCCATTCGTTTTCAGAATTCATCTGGAAGTGATATTAGATAAGACTTTTTTTTTCTACAGGACCGATTTTTTTTTTATTTCTTTCCATTCTTATCGAAATGCAGACTCCACATTTTGGTTAAAGATTTTTTTTTATATTATTTTCCTCTTTTATTTCGAATCGGTTGCAGTCGTGGCAGGTTTTTTTTTCTTTCTTCTTTCGTTCTTTATCCGGAACGAGTTTAACGATTTTCGATGGGGATTTTAAATTAATTTTGACTTTTATATTTTATTACTTATCTAGAAAATAATGTAAAATATGCTCGATAAAGTCAACAATACTAATCCTCGAATAATTGTGAAATTTCCAGAGAATTTTATTAGAATTATACTACCAAAAAAGGCTTCGTTTTAATTTTGTATTTTAAATTAATTTGCTAATTTTTAGAAGTATAAATTAGTAAGGAATAAGCCTGTAATTAATATAGTCGAGTAAAGGATAAAATATTATTTCCGTTCAGAAAAATCACTCCTTGAAGCAGTAACTAGTAAGGTGTTTTTATTTTATTCTAAGGATAAATATTCGAGTAATTAATTAATTGTTCCTACGAGTGTTCTCATCTTAATAATGGTCATAAGCTACCTCTTATCCTAGTTTAATGAACAAATTTCGAGATGGAATTTAAATTTTCATTTGTTTAAAAGATAATAAGTTAAATTACAGACTAATCTATTGTGTACCGGTTCAACAAGTGGCTCTACTAGTTACCAAACTGGCTTAAATTCACTTTAACGGGAGGATGTATGGATTAACCGGAACAATGTATAAAGATTGGATGCACGCTAGTTCCGGATTCGGACTACATCCCAACGAGAATACGATTCAAATGAGGGATGAGCACCAACACCCACAACAAGTATACCCGGGGCGATCACGTTAAGAGCCCACGGTCCCGCAGAGTCATAGAAGGAAAGAAGGAAAAAAAAAAGAAACAAGAAGATAAGACAAGCATAAATGCATCACGGACCGTATAGGAAATAATAGGTTAGGAGTTTTATGAGTTGTCTCTTCGCCCTTGGTTGGCAGTGTCGGCGAAGTGCCCGTAAAAACCAACGTTAATCCCGATGGCCCCGGACAACCGATGCCGGTCCACTCAAAGGAAACTTACCATAAATTACGAGCGAGCTTCATGCTCGACTCTGCAATGATTTTTAACGTTCGTTCTAGAAAGCGTAAAAATCCTCCTCAGGCTGGAAGAGTTTAAATAAAACGACTAATAAAGGTTATAATTACGGACCATTAATTTCGAGGTGTAG
The DNA here is from genome assembly GCF_000671375.1 of Centruroides sculpturatus. Lineage (NCBI taxonomy): Eukaryota > Metazoa > Arthropoda > Arachnida > Scorpiones > Buthidae > Centruroides > Centruroides sculpturatus. Next base: position 728,597 of record NW_019384381.1, read on the forward strand.
ACGCTGCTGTCTGTCATTAAAGTACTGCCGACGTCGGAAGAGAAAACGGTCCCTGTGGCTACCGTCATCCACGCCCAATGCCATAGTTGGGTGCAGTGTAGTGGGTGGAGATGGCTCATCCCCTTTTAAGAATCTTTTCTTAATCACTTCGCACCTTAATTGAGCTTCCGAGCCCCTAACTCGGCCGAGGTTATTAATTTTTCTTTTCTTGTAACGCATCTTCTTATCATTATGAGATTCCAGATGGCTTCGCACGTCCGTGCTCTAATTTGCAAAGCTCTAAAATTATATTTTTTAAACATTAAAATGTTTTATTTAATGGCTGCGCCGAAATTATGTTTAGTGGCGTATAACTTCATCTCAATTTGATACTTAAAATATCTCGCAATTCTTTTTTTTTATAATTAATTAAATTTAAGTAAATGGTGTTGGAATGTTTATGTGTCTGATATATGTGATTCCACTTAACGATATTGAATTAATTATTGCTTTAATAATATGTGGATATTGAAAAGTGATCCTACATAAGATTTTAATGAAATTTACAGAACAATTTTGAGTATTTTTACACTAGAGATATTCAATTAATAGCATTTTTAATTAGGTAAAATTTTACGTTAGTGAAAGCACTCGACAGAAGTTTTCAGAAGAATTTCGCTATTTTGCTTAATTTAAAATGATGATAAGTGTATAAACGAATTGTAAGACTGTAATATATACGTTTTTCTATATGATTTACGCGGAAACAGTTCACCGTAACCGGTATGAAACGTCAATATCCAAGTGAATGAAATATGTAGAAGAATGCAGGCCGAGTGATATATAACTCATTGTGATGAATGAAGCATACAATGATTGTGCAGTGCTCGGTTGTACTTACAACGAGGCGTACTAAGCTATTCTGCTGTCTATTTTGGCACCACTTGCACAGCAGTAGACCAATTTCGTTGTATTAACCCCTCACCTCGAGTCAGACATCATTGGCCGTGCACATTTGTCAGGAAACCCCACGGGGATTGACTCCATCAAACATGGATGGGGATTAATCTGACCCAAACGACCTTACCAGCCAATAGGTGCTGTTAAACGGTGACCTCCCAGGTAGAAACATTGGGATCTACCGAATAGAGAAGGGCAATGATTACTAGATTTTCCAAATTCGATTACATTAGTTGTTAGGTACGGAGGAAACAGTTTTGTCTTCCTTATCGTCTCGGAAAGTCCCCATAGTTGGGATTTTTACGCGATAAACGTGTCAAATAACTTAAGACTATGGGTATTATACTGCCCAATGTTAAATATTCGATAAGAATGTCGAGACTTCTTTACAAATGAACGTCGTGTGCAAGTTCAAAACACGATTGAACTCGATTGAACTCGCTATTTTAAAACCTAAATGCCCAACAGATATAGCGTGACTATTATTAATATTCGTTTATAAATTAGTACTTTCAAATAAAGTTTATCGGGGTGACGAACTTTGCTATTTTTAAGAACGGAAAATGAAAGGTTTAGAATTGTAGGAGTAAAATATATTTCAGGAAGTTCTTGCACTTAGAATCTCAAAATGACATCTATCTATGCCACATAACTTTATTATTATATAAAATGTGAAGTGTCTGAGAAATGTGCAGAATGCATCATCGAAGCGTCCAAGAGATAATTTTCTCTTCCAACTACTAAATGACGTTATCTGTCAACAAAATTCGAAGTGTATGTAATTCATTCGAGTAAAGAAGCGCTATGCAGCAGGATGACCTTCTGATGTTGATTAATCACGCTTTATATAATTTATTCTTGGCATTAAGCAGAAGTGTCTTACACCTCAACACCGCAATATCTAATATCTTCATTTGTCTCCGTTTCCAGTTTGTTAATTTATTTAAAAGACGTGTAGAGTATGACAAACTAAGTGCAAAATGCATTCTCTCTAAATAGAAAATGACATTAATGTGCAATGCTGTCAATAAACCAAGATCGCTCACTTATTATTTATCGTTGACGATAAACGACAATGCCCTGCATTGCAAGAATAACTTTCTACTCATGAATCTACAACATTCATGTGCAAAAACGTCACATTATTCAGTTTTATAAATAATTATCCATAGTTAATTACTATTGTTTACAATTATTACTGCTAAATATTTCTTTCTAGAATAATTATCAACATATTTTTAAGTCAGAATTAATTAAAAACAAAAAGTTGATTACCCTTAACACAACACGAAAAAATATTACAAAATTATTCTATTATTTATATTAGAGAAATATTTCATATAAGGACATTTATATAGAAATTATATCATGTGAATTTAATGAGCTATAAGCTCACATTAATAAGTTCTGTAAGCTTTAACTAGACTTAAATATATTATGTGTTCTGAATAATATAATTATGCTTAAGTCTAATTAGAATTATACATAATTAAGTTGATTATAATGTAATTACTAGATCTGCAGACCTATATAGCCTATATAAATAGGCCTTTAAGATTTTGTAACTCTAAAATCTAGATTTTTTACCTCTTATATCAGAGAAGTTAAATGATTTTGTACGTTTAATAATTAACATAATTTATAAAAAATTGTGTGTTTTATTGTTAAATATTGTTTATTTTATTATATTCTATTAAATAGTTTCGAACTGTTTAGTAGAAAACCGCAAGTTCAATTATAATGAATCTATAATATAATCGCCCATAGTAGAGAACACGTCTCGAAAATCTATTATATCGAAGGGCTCGTGATGAGGACCCTCGAAATTTGTTATGGGCTCCACTATGGAACAAAATTTTTCAGGGGAGGGTTTACTATGGTACCAAAATTTGTTTCCATAGGCATTATAAATGGGCACTGATATCTGCAGAATGGTATATAATGATTCACTTGTTATTAAGACCCGTATAAAATACTAATTAAAGAAATTATTATTATTTAAAACAGGAAAAAAATATATAATGTTTGTAATTATATGTAATAAATTTGCGTAATTAACTAAAATATTTGATTATAAAATATACTCGTACGTTATTTCCTATAAATATGCATAAGATTAATTATAGAATTAATTATGGATAATTTATAATGATTTTGGGGCTGGAGAATCATTTTAAGAAATCTTCATTGGGTGAAATGGGCAGGTCTTGATACTTTATTATGATATGTCCATACAAGTTGTGCGAAGAGCTTTAATAAATGTCTGAAGTGACAGAGAGGAAGAAGGATTCCATTGTAAGAGGTTTGTAAACGAAAGATATTTGTATCACGAAAGTCACTTTGCTTGGTGTGGTTGAAAGCAACAAACCGAGGATAATTGGATTTGGAAGAACAGAAGATTTCTGTAACAGGCCAGAGAATAGCTGGTCATTTGTCTCTCTCCATTGATTGGGACAACCAAATGGCTGATCTACAGTTCCTGCAGCTGCTGGAATATTTCTTCAATGCTTCCTTATATATTTTCAGTTATGACTTTTCTATCTAGCAACGAATATAGAAACGTTAAACTCTAATTATCTAATGTAATTGAGCGTAATATTGCCTACGCGATAGGTTGACGAACCTGTTAAACTATCAACAAAAGGCTCCTAGAATACAATTTTTATTAAAAATTTTAAAGTGGAAGTTGTATAGAGGTGTAATAATAATTTAATTATATAGGCTATATATATATATATTTTTAAGAATTTTAGTAAAAAACTAAGGTTTATATTCCCCGTAGGCGGCAGATGCACTTGTCACATTTAAAAGCAAAAACCTGTTATTTCAGCCTGTTATCCAGAACAAGAACTTGCATTAGTCCCAGATGCACTTCTCTTTTCCTTTGACAACTAAGTTGACGTAAAAAGATTAAAACAATGTGCAAAGAAATATTTTTCTTTTTTCTCTAAACTTCTATAAAGCACGTTTACTACTAGATCTATAAGTCGATATATACATATTCTAGAGTCTAAATGTATTTAATTTTTAAAGTTAAAATGCAAAATGTATATGCGATTGACATGATTTTAATTTATCTAACATTCAATTTTGCTAATTTCGTGATGAAGATCCGATTTTAGAAAGGGTTTTCCACATTTTATCGACTAAAAGATGCTAACTAAACGCGATAGCTGAGAATCAATACTTAATAACAAGTGGCCTAACCATCAGAGTGATTTAGGATTACATTGCTCTGATGTAATACCGTCTATTTACATGGAAATCACTTTAGGGATTTGCAATATAACATGGTCATCTCTTTGTATCGTAAACTAAATTCTGGGATGCTGTAGTAAATTAATCGAAGGACAGATTTCAATAATGTTCCGGAAGTGTTCAATCAGTTTTTCATTCCTTTTTTTTTTCTTACAAGAAAAAGTTAACGAATGGTTACACATCGTAAGTTATAAATATAAATCCAAGCTAGAGTAATTTTCTATTGTTTTCTTATCTGGTTTACTTACAAAATATGAATGACGATTTATAAAAAAAAAAGGTGTTGAATAGTCGAACTTCTGCTCCAACGATTTCAAATGCATCTATTCATATCTTGCTACTCGGCTTTATTAATACTATGATGATGGGTGATGTCGAGCCGTGAGCTCCCCGGAGGCGAGTGTGACGATTAACACTTCTCTAAACATGTCACCACCGAACGAAACTATAAAACGGCATCCGATCCAGGTGATCTTAACCTCCACTAGAAAAACATGATTTTCTATCACGTATTTTTTTAATGGTACGTGATTGAAAATCGTGTAGATCACATACCGAAAGAGCGAATTTTTTTTTCTACTCAAAGATTTCCTAAGGATAGAGAAGAAGAAGAAGAAGAAGAGGAAATGCTGTAGACGAATTTTACTTCTACGAATGTGCACTGTTGATTGTTTTGTTGTTTTCTTTCTTTTAAAAAATGGTCGAAGCGTTAGAAGAATAGCAAAAGGATTTCGGGGACGAAATTATATCCCCAGGTTTTAGGAATATCGATCTATTAGAAACAACCGAAGACATCACATGACCAACCGAATCTTCACCTACTTCGACACAACATGATGGACAGAACCTCAGGGAAATGGCTCGCCCGCAGCAGCAGGACCATCATCCATATTTCATTGTGGCCGTATAGGCTTTCCAGAAAGATTTCCTCCTACTGCACTTTTTCTTTTTTTTTCCTCTACTTTTTTACTTCTCAATAAATGATCGATATATCGAACCATTGACTTTCTTTACTTTCGAGAAGATCTCGGTTAAAGAAGATCAATTTTAGACTCTAGAAACTATTTTACTTTAGTTATTCAAAATTTCAAGTATACAAAGTATTTTTGCCATAAAGAAACATGCCGTTTTTTCCATAACTTTCACCCGAAACAAATCACATTAACCACGATCTTACGATATGATATAGAAGAGTTTATGCTTAGTATCAAAATATTCTATATTTATAAGCAGATATTTTTTGAAATTACAGTTTTAATGACAAGATTAACACTTATTTTTGCCCCCCAACACTATTCTTAAGCATTTATATCAGTAGTAAAGGAGGAATTAAAGGAAGAAAGCGTAGATCATAATAAGTGTTTTTCTATAGACTTACAATGCAGAGAAGCAATATCTACACGGCTACTTTAAATCTATAATGTGGATTTGAAGGTAAAATATAACAATTGAATAAAGGAATAATAAGCCTAGAGTGTTATTCATTAATATTTTACGTAAGAAAGAGCTATATTGTTACACGAATTTATTTTATAAATGACCTTAGACAGTTAGCATTTATATCTTTATATATTGTTTCAAATAATGTATAGATTTATTAATTTATTACAAAGGGAATTTTAATGAATTTGATTAGAATATAAAAGGGTAAAATTGCATGGTAATCATTATTTTGAATAATATTTACGTGTCGATTATATCTTACGAAGGCGCAAAGTTTTAATACATAGAGTTACGTCTTTGTTTTTGCAGATAAAACTAATCTATAATTCCGTCGAGTTTTTTGAAAATAGACGTAAAATGTCATCAGAAATGCACAATATTCTAGTAAAAAGTGTAGCCATTATTCATTATTTTTTGCGGTAATCAATAATTCATCCGCTTACATCCCTGTTGGTGAGAAAAAGAGGCATGCATCACCGACTCGATTCCAAGAGTTAGAAGTAAAAAAGTTCAAAAAATAAGCGAATCATTTCCTTTAACTTATGTATATGTCCCATCAAAACAGCTGAATAATCCACGCTCGTCGATTACATGTGACGCTGTCCTACGGTCGTTTAATTATTCAGTGCTCAGCTATCAACTTAATTAGCAAGTTTAGTGGTAGAACAAGGAGTAGGCTGCACAACTCGGGACAGTAATATAAGGGATTAAACATGGCGGTTAATGAGAGAGTCTCTGGTGGTTTAGCTGATGGATACAGTCAAATCACTTTAAAAGGCTGCCCAGTTGATATCCTAATCGCAACACTTACATGCACGCTCTTTGAATTGACGATACAGCAACGTGTTTGTGCCGCCTGCTGTCCTAATGTCTCTATCTTCGACATCATTTACTCGTCAATTGCTTGCCGTTGGCTATCCCTTACCAGGAACACTTTACCGTTTACGAGGTCTCGCATTGCTAAATTAATAAGTTTGTAGCCTTGTAAATTTTATATTAATTTTTCTAATGCTTGCACAGAGAAAGAGGAAGGGGGAAAGATAATTTATATAGTAAGAGAAATCGTAGAGATCGATACTCGTAAGTCAGACGGGTCTAAACTCGATGTCGTTTTAAGCATTGGTTAGATTTTGCGAGTTGCTTCTTACGTACCTTCCTCCCAGAAGGATAAATGAGGTATTTTCTACTGTCACCCTTCGGATTAATGGAACATCAAACGGGCGTTTGCTCGTAGCGTTTACATGACCGCTGCCCTAGCTAAATAAAACAATACCTATGGGACTCGAGTAAAGCACAGCAATTATGGCAGATAGGGACTCCATAAAATTTTAGAGCTGCAGACTGTTTGAAGGGGAGAAGCCGAGGGAACTGCAAGATACCAGGCCCTTTATAAGAATGAAGCGATAGCAGCTCGTCCGTGAAATTGGATTGGTGCGGCTTGGAAGCTCAGGAGAAAGACTGCTCTTGATGCTGGATACCGAATCCAACTCGAGTCTTACCGATCATTGCCGAACTGCAGGAGGGAGAAATGGGCCGGTTGAAGAAGCAGATGGTTTACTGGACTGCTTTTTTTCCGGATGACTATTTTCTCTCACAATTGAAGATTGCGACGAAAAACACCCCCGACTCCATTTTTGTCACTAATTTCTCTTGCCAATTATCGGTTTAGTTTTTTAAATAACGTTATTTCTATACACAATAAGTCGCGCTCGAGTTAATCTGTCACGCTTAAATAAACTATTTGTATCGAATTTTATATTTAAGCGGTAATTAAAAGCCTCCTTCCGCTTCCGACATTAAAAAAAATTATAAAAAATTAGTAAAAAATATACACACGTGAAAGCTTACAGGCGTTTTAACAAATGTAAATCTATAAATCTGTCGGTAACACTTTAATCCATTTTAGTAATTAGTCGATGGTGGTTAGATTTTTACATAAAAAAAGGGGGGAATAAAAGCGGTGATTGATCGCGCGCTCACAATATAAATATCAATCGCATCCTTTGATTTAAAATCCTATGTGCACAGCAGATATACATTAAAAAGCTACCGACACAGATTTCGCTGACAGCTTCAGCGTCCGCTTCTGCCACTTGTACAAATATTGACTAAGTCATTAAGTCTGCAGCCATAGGCGAATTAGCCTCGCTGTGGTATCCTGCAGGGCAATGACTCGACATAACAATTTATCTTCCCTCGCCTTTCCTCTCGCACTCTGTAATGTCCTCCTTGGTTCCCCCTTAACGTGATTACAATGAACATGTGTATCGCTCTTTCCGCACGTTTTCCTTCCAACAATGACCCATATATGTGTAACCAATTAACCGTTATTGACATCGCCGTTTGTCACCGACCAATGTTGCTCTGCTCTTGTCAATTCCTTCTCTCTCGGCTTGCCACTATACCCATTTACTCTTTTTAATTTTAATTTTAATGTTTTAAATATATATATATTTTACGCATTGATCTTCACTTTTTCGCTGTGATAATGCACCCGTTTACTCTTAAACGTAGATATATGTTTATATAATGTACACACTTATACTGGGTGTCTTCTTCCAACAAGGGATTTGCGGCAGTTTCATGCATAGCTTGTGTGGTCTGTTGTTTATGAGTTGCATCCTCCACTGTGTCTTCTTTAGACAGTTAAGGGTGTCAGATCACCGGGGTTACTTGTTTATGACGCAGCTTTAACCTAATTATGTCTATTTGTTTTCTTGGAAGCTGTAAAACATGCAGCCTATTATTCCAGAATTGATAGGATCGGTTTATTTGGCAGCATCTTTTTTTTTTCTATTTTAAAACGGAACCGTTCTCGTTTTAATCATTATTAACGTAATGCGATAATTTAATTATTTTTTTTATTATAATTTAAGATTTATTTATGACGATGCTAGTTTGAAATTTAGAGTAAATCTAATGAAGGTAACTGTTAATAAAAATTCTTGAAGTCTACTAGATACGGTTTTGATTTATTTTCTTGACGGTTTAATTTTTACCACACAAAAAAATAAATTATTATTTAAGGCCTATAGTAGATAATAATGGTGATCTAACAGTAGAGATCTTTCTACATTAATTTTATATAGTGCAAACTATCTTGTGTAGATTTAATATATATTTTTTAACTCAGAAAACATTTAATACACTCATAAGTTTATTATTAAAGTACAGTTTAGTTCTATAGAAGTACAGTTTACATACAATAGTACTACTTCAGAAGCATTACCAGAACCGTTATTAGGAGGACCCAAGTTAGAACACGAAGAGATCTTCATCCACAAGGCAAGTATGTATGAAGAGTAATTTCTTAGATATTTCATATACACGTGTACAAGTACGCTTGTCACATTCAGATGTTTTTCCTGCACTTATGAATATTTTCTTAATTTATTTATTTACAAAGATAAGGGGGTCAGGGCCTATAGGCTCCTCCCTGGTTATTCTACCGCACAGTTTAGTTGATCTACTTTATAGATTTACCATTTAGTCTTTCGCATTAAATTTAAGACTAAATTTTTAGAAATTAAACTTAATTTCTTAGAAATAATCAGTAAAAACTTTACAGTTTTGTAGTTTCATTCACGTTTATTCGTTTTTTTTTAAAATAAAAACATGATTATCTAGGTCTTTATTCAGACAATTAGATATAACTGCATTAATGTAGCCTATCTTATATCAAATTTTAGATGACATCTATAGAATTTATAGTAAGAATCTAAAAAATCATAAGACAAGAAATAAAAATAACTCAACTGTAATTAAAAGGAAAGCAATATGTCTAAAGTGAACTTTGTCATAGTGGAAAGATTAGTAAATTTTATCAGTTTGACCTCCGACCTCCTCCTAATGACTAAATCGAAATGTTTTCTTAACTATAATAATCATAAGAAACCTATTAAGTGCCTTATCATATTTCTAATAATGAAAGATAAATTTATGAAGTCAGAAAACCTTTAAAGTCTCATAAGTCGACTCGGAATAACGATCTTAAAATCTTCGTACTCGGAGTATTTAGCATTAGTGGGCCTGTAAAGAACCTTCAGGTAAGGGACCAGGTGTTAAGAAGATAGTAAATTGACAGAGTATAAAAGATGGCCATAAATTTAGTTCTTGCTGCACGTGTTGATAAAATCGTTAAATCCGTTTATTTTAATGCAACGACCGGTTCTGACCAAAACCGAATCATGTTTCTCCTCATCAAAATAAAGACGAAAAAAAAAAGAAGAAGAAATCTGTTTTAATTGTCTATTTTTATGCCTTCAACGTGTCACTTAAAAGGGCCAATTAATACGCTTTCATAAAATCTATTCCTTGTTATCTTCTAGAAGTGTTCTAATGCGTTTATCAGTTTGGATACGGTAATCCTACGTGGTTTGAATTCATTCGACTTTCTTAACATCAATAAAAATCATTTTATTTTTCACTTTTCTCCATCTTTATAATCTCAAGTAAAGCAAGAATATTTCAATTTTCAATTTTTAAAAGTAACTTAGCCATAGATTAAAGCTTGGAAAGTGAATTAGTAAAAGAAATTATAGTTTAAAAACTACGTTAATTTGTATATTGTAGGCCTACATAGAAATAATAAAATAATTAATTAAATAAGTTCAAATTGCTCAAATTTTCGGTGCATCATTAACATTTCAAACCAAGAATAAACATGCGAAAAAAAGAATGATATATATATATATATATATATTTATGAAAGAGTTAAGCAAATATCTAAATGTATTTTTTAATTCATTAACTGTAGCCTTATTTCGGATGGCAAGTAAATTAGAAGAGGCTCGCGGGATCAAATTAAAATTTTTATTAATTTAACCAATCTCTCTAGTGGGAAATATCGGGGTTATAAATCCGGTCGGAGTTTTTATCGATTTAATGCAGTGATGAACGAGTGAAGACTGCGACATCAAAGAGAGACTACTGTCACCATATAGAAGCAGCTGCCTGCACACAACGACAGCTTCTGCCTTCACGTGTCCGATTGGCCGGTAAATTGGCCCTCTCCGTGACTTCGGTAATAACATGGCAACGGCTTGCGACAGATGTAGCATGAGCTTTTCGCCAAACATCGATTTCCATAGAAATACGTGTCATTAATCACACGTTGGACATAGCCCCTGGAGAACTGGATGTGATTTATTGTGAGGACGCAAGGTTCTGCACTCTCAACAACCCGCGGCTTCGACAAGTACGAGGCGTTTCCCGAACTGAACAACTCCCCATGCGATCCCTTTGCCATTGGATCGGACTGTTTGCTTGTCTCTAGGTAGATATAAAACACGTTTTCTTTTTTTTTTTTATTTCTAGAAGAACCAGAATGAATCTGCTCTCTAGCTACGAAGATCCGTATAATTACACCATTTGCAAACTCGTTTCCGAGTATAATGCGCACTTGTTAATGCTTATTAAAAGAAGAAAAGTTCTTCCAGGAGTGTGGAATTTTTTTTCGTACGTAATTTAAATATTAAAATATTCAATAGACACTAAAAATTTCCAGAATTAGAAGCCGATAGATATACGGCGTTTTTTTAAAAGTTATATAGGCACGCTGCGTGTATTTTATGGTCGTTTGTAGGCCTTAACAAGTTAGCCTTTCTTAACTGAAACTAGCAAAGAAATAATCATCGCTTAACAGCTGTTCTTATTCGCTTTTTCTTCGATGTAGCTCGTTAAGAACGATGTAGAATCCAGAGAATAAATGGATATAAACGAAGATAAAACAGAAAGAAAGTGGGGATGAAAAAATAAAAAAAAAATAAAAGTAAAATGAACTGAAAGTTCAAAATGTGGGATTTTCAGCTTTGCATGGTTGCAAATCCTATGCCTCCTGAGACAGTTTTCGTCGCCCGAACAGAAAATTAATTGCCTTCTTAGCGAAGTATTAATCAGCTCCGATTTTCGTGCACTGGACGGTAATTACAGATTGGCTGACTGCTCTAAAGGTTTAGTGTACATAATTGAGCCACTCGCCACTGCATTATAGGACCCTTTTACCTCAATTGCCAATGACATTTTTGTCACAGTTTCTTCTAAATCCGTTTTCAATCCTTACTTTCTAATCAATGATAAGCATACTCTTAAGGGTCATGTTTAAGCGAAATTAAGCCTCTGCATCTTACAAAGTACATATGCTTAGTGTAAAATGTATTAAGGCGAAGATATTTAAGTAAAAGATATTGAATTATTTAATATTAAACAGAGAATTATCAAGAAAAGTTTTAAAAATCATTTAAATATGACGTCATTTCGAGAAAGTCTCTAGCTCGAGATACATCTGGAAGAGAGGAGCAGGGAGAAACGTCAACAACGCGCACACAGACTCAGACCCAGATCAGCCAACAAATGTGTTGTTACCGAAGGATTAAGGGACAGGTTTTAAAATTCATTGTCTGCACGTCCTGTGGGAGTATTACAAGGCGACAACTTGTCACTCTGTCCACTTGTCAAGTGGTGCGGGAGACAGTTTTTCCCCCGTTTATTCTGCTGCACATTCCCTTGACTTGGTAATCTTCGAATGGAGCGATGTAATACGGATCAGGGAGACCGCTAGATATGACAGTACCTAGTTAGGGGTAATAAAGTTTGGGCTTAAGTTGTCGAATCTTCAATTTGACATCCCAAAATGTGCTTCTGTCCAGACTGCCTCTTTTACTATTCAATCCCGTTTATTGTAATGAATAGGATGCTGCTTTTACTTATAACTGTCTTCTCAGACACGAATACACAAGTATATATGATATATATATATTGTATTTATTTATTTTACTTGCTGAATAAAGCTTCACTCCCTTTAAAAATAAAAAAATTTCTTTCTTCATTGTAGTAAAGTACTGTACTGTACGTGTTGAAATTTTATTGTCTACTGTAATTATAAAGCACAAAACCTTATTGATAATATTTAAATTAGTGTACTTAGACTAGTAATAATGTAAAATTTTTATCCTTGTTTTTTATATTTATCAATACACTTCGAGGTAACATTTGCATTTTACTTGATTAATGAATGTTCTGACCAAAACCGANTCCCTCCCATCTATCACTTTGATCTTATAAAAGAAGTCGAGACGGTTGGCTAATTTAATGAATAATCATTCGGGGTTAACTTACGTGACGTCAGACGCGTGGTGTGATGGAAGAGAAAAATTATAGGGCCTGATTCCATAAACTTTTATTCCGGTCCCAACAGGTGGTCAAGTCGGCTTAATTAATATAAGAGAAGAAGAGGGAGAGGTCTTAATTTTGTAAAAATGTCTACTTCTACCTATTCGAGAAGTGAAAAACTTTCTAAAATTGTCCACGTTCGATTTTTCCCTCTCATCTTTATTCAATTTTTCTAAGATTAAATAGTGTTTTTTTGAGAATGAAACCTCTGATCTAAATTGCAAATCGAAGAAAATTATAGAAAATAGTTGAGAATTTATCGAGTGCTATCAGAATAATCTTTGATGTAGTGTTATATTAGAAGAACGTAGCCCATTTTAATAACCAAAAACTCTATTGTCTTGTAAATATCCCAGTCATTCATGTTCGGTTACTAAACGTGATATTGCATTTCAATCACTCGTACAACAAGGTGTAGCATTGCATGCTGATTATATTATTCTTTAAACAATTGAAAAAGGAGACATTTTCTCCTTGATTTCAGATTCTATGCGACGACATGACATGATATATAGACCTAGTTCAGACTACCGTGTAGACAGCTACATTGCGAATATGGTTATACGATTGACACACCCACCGGTCACGTCACGGAAATTTCACGAAATAGCGTCACGCATGCACCTTGATTATTATTCTCTGCCGTGAATATTTCCAGATCATTAAGACGATAACACTCAATGTCGAAGTTCGAAGAAGGGTAAGATGAGCATTTTTTTTCCTCCCGCCCCTCGGCTTTCTATAATCCTTAAATTCATTACAATCATAAATAGAGTAATGACTAATGGTTTTGGTTATCTCTACAATCGAAAAAAAAAGTGCTATTAATTTAGAAAGTCTCGTCGAAACCCCTTTTCTTCGGTGTAAAAGGGAAAGAAATCGGGCGCCACACGCCAGCATCACAAATACGCTATCTCGATGGTACCTAATTGAAACCTGCCTTTGCTACGACTGAAGTATGCCCTCTATACACGCAACGCCTTGTGACCTAACAATAGAACCGCTGTTACGTCACAATAAATCATAGTAGGGACTGGTCGATAGTGTAGCTGATGAGAATTACTGTCAGGACAAAGGTGTTTGTCTGCGACAAATGTTTATCCCATGTTTTCTCTCCCCTTTCAAAAGTCCACCTTTTGAATGGGTTCCTCTCGATAATGCTTTCCTGATATTAATAACAGTTTATTTTTTCCCCCTTTTCTCCATATATATTTTTTTTTGTGACGCTTCACTACGTCACACTTTACCTCACACTACTAAAGCAAGGATCATAATATATTTCAAATAACGTAGTAAAATAGTAGTATGATTTTTCATTTTTCACAGATTTTGTTTAGCCATTTCGATTGTTAAGAAGAGACATTTTGCTAGAATTAGAATACGTTTTGATTGCCATTAATCTCCATTATGCGTTATATCCACCACGCCCTTTCATCTCGAATGCTTCTGAGCAGAACTACGAATTAAAAGTTTCAGGGATTCGTTGCACGTACCTAATGTCAGCACATGCAGGGACAACATGTTTAGATATCATTACCCAAACCCTAAATTTTTCCAATTGTGATTAAGCTCTAATACGATAATCGGCTTAGGCTTTCAACACATTCTTATAATTGACAGATTATCTATGAATTTTTTTTTTTATTATTACTTTCTATTTAAATTTCAAGAAAATTAATTATTTAAAAATTTCTAGTTTTTATGTATTGTCTTTCCTTTTTTTTTCTCTCTCTCTCTCTCTCTGTGTGTGTGGGGGCTCCTCTTCAGTTTTAAAAATAGTTCTTTTGTCAAGTGATGAGGAAGAAGGAGGCATTTTCTTCATCTCTTCTATTGTTCGTGAAGTAATAAACATGTATATATATATATTGTGGCCATCATCTGTATTCAATAGGTATATTTTTAATTATATTTTGGGGGAAAACAAACAGAATTTCTCTATCTTAAATTACCCTTTTTTAACCAACGTCATCTTAAGCATTGTAAATTACACAATTTACAAATTATTTACAATATTTGAATTCGACAGACATAGCCTACGTGTCTGTAAAATTATTTTTATAATATTGTAAACTTACGGATTTTATATCTTATGCACCTATAAACATTGGTGAAGGAACACGACATGGATTGCATTTTCGGTTTTATAAGTTAAACGAACATTCTTACGGATGTAAAAATGGATATTTCTGCTGTAATAGGACAGATCAACATCCTTGTTAAAGAATGGCATTAATAAAAGGAGTGCACAAGTGGGGATAAGATCAAGAAAACGGTCTATTAGTTCCGCAATTTACAACCGAAGAGAGAGAGAGAGAGTTATTATTATATACGCGATATACGTATATATATATATATATATATATATAAAGCAATCGGCATCTTTGCAAGACCGTACACATGCTACATTAAATTCTTTTTCCATCCCGTCTGTTTCCTAGGAAGAATATATCTCAGGAAGATACACTATCTCCAAACGACAAGCGAATCGCTGCATGCTTCAATAAGTTTACACTAAGCTTTTCCGATCACATCAAAGGAAAAGCAATGGACTGAATCGTTTCATTTTGACCAATAAAAACCTGCACATCACTGTAACTATCCAATGGGATTGTGTCGGATAGTAGAGAGGATCGCGATAATAAAACAGTCAATTAAACATTAAGTCGTTTAGGGAGGCATTGCAGCCTATACAGTTTCGATTGCCAGGGAGCGCCTGAATGATCTTTCAGCTTTGATGTAGCCGAGTTCAGGGGTCGGGAGTGAGAATTAGAAGGGCCAATGCCTCCAGATCGTGTGACGTCGACATTCATTAAGTTCTACTTCACGGAAGAGCAGATAATCGCTGGTCCGTGTTTACTATCTACGGCGCTAATTTTCTTGCTGGGGTGACGAATCTCCTATGACCTTTCAACTCGCTGATTCATTCTTGGATTACCCGGAGAGATTTACATAAGTAGAATGCGATTAGATTTAGAGAAATCTCTATAATCGGCAAAATTTAGCGTGTAATAAAGTCTTTCTGCTTTACCCTCCCCCGTTCTTTAAACACGAAAAAATCGTTACTAGGGTGGTCCCACCTTGCACTCTATAGATTATTTTTATCTGATATTTGTAGCATTAGTGAGCGCCCGATTAAGATCAGATTGCTATGATTAAAAACTCATTAAAGAGCAGTTAATGTCGCGGATGATGCGATCCTAAAAAAAAAAAATTCCTTCTACGAAGAAATCTTCAGAATAGTTTCTGTAAGAATATCCGAGACTTCCTGCCTAACAACGATATTCTTTTCATGGTTATTTTGCTTCATTACGTGTGTTTCCTGTGAGTCGGGAAACCCCTAACAAACAAGATCGTTCTGGACAATAAAGTGTACCAATGCTTAATTCTGGCTGTAGGAAAATTGATTATAATTCTATCGACTGCACCCTGACGCGATAGTTCAATCCCCGGTAGCGAATGAATAATGACTGTTCAATGTTATCGGTCCAAAATAAAGACATATAATTACATTAACACAGAATTACAGAATAATATCAAAGTTAGGCGTGTAATAGAGTAGGCCGAGTATTCCTCTGGCAATTTTTCGCTAAATGGAGGACTAGCAGGAGGGCTCATTGGGTCGATGGAGAAGTGTCCCAAGCTCAGTTTTCTCCATTCTGTGCATCTGTCGTAATCAGCGATGCGTCCCCAAAAGCCAGCTGGCCCACGATCACGTGCTACCCCCTCTTCAACCGGTAACGTAGCCCACTTGGCAGCCACGAATTTGTAAACATTTAAAAATCGACATGACAGATTTTGCGGTGTGATGAATTCGGCACAACCAATAGGGAGGAACGGCGAGCGGTGACGTCAAAAGCAGAAGGGTGGGAGATAATCCTCATCCCACATCCCCGGCAACGGAACAATATATTGACATAACGATTAAGTGACACAAGTGAAAGCTTCTCTTCCTAACTCGATTATAATGGACAGGGGCCAGGTCGAAATTAGCCGTGCTGTCGGGGGTCGGTAAAGCCATGGGGTTTACCAAAGTCTGTCGGGGACACGAGTCCCTTTTATCTGTTCCTTCGATTCGCTGCTTTCACAATAGCTACGGATTAAGCCCTTCTACTACAGTAACTATTAGGGATATTCGGAAAAACAATTCTCCTGTTGAAACTATACGCTAAAGCCCCTTAAGTGAATAGTTTCCTTTACACAAGTCCCTGCATTCCGGCTTCCTTTTCGGACATTCAAAAATTAATTCCTTCGTTAGAAAAACTGCTACAGCATCATATAATGCTAATTTATTACACTTCAAACTAAAACTAACTATTATACCACAGAAAAATCGATTTATTCCTCTTTTATGTAGAAGATTTAATTGAATAAAAATTGTGACAATGCAATCGGGACATTCTGCAATTTATAATATTTATGACAAGCTGGGAAGATTTGAAATGAATATGATTTATATACGTAATTTATCTAAATGGATGGCAGATCGACTTGCTTGACGGGAGGAGTTTCAAGAATTGAATCGTGCAGGAATGTTCTACATAAAATTTAAAAAAATAATAATAATAAAATAAAAAAAATACAGGGCAACGGGACACAGGACAGATTTAAAAGTGAAAATAAACTTTTTAAAAAGTTATAAATTACAACTCAATCAGCCTTTTGAACATCTTTGAAGAAGAAGGATTTTATACACCATCACTGACTATGTTGACAGCTTGAAGTGAGAAAGACCCCTGGGTATATAAACTCTAAAGTGGTGTGTAACAGTACACAACATCCGGGCATTCATCCATCCATACGAAGGGACAGTAAATCCACCTCTTTTCCTCCCTCGTATTCATCTTGGGTGGTCGAGTAGTAATCATCTAGTTGCAGCAACAATCGTTCATTCAGAGACCGAGATGGGGTAAAGGGTGTGCGAAGTACTTGTATATACCCTATTAGGGTCAGCGTAGACGTCTTCTTTGTGACGTTTCGTGCCGCGTGATGTAAGTTAGGCTCTTAGAAACGTCTATAATATATCTATCTCCTCATCATTTTAAGATAATGAAACGATACTAGATAATTAAAGAATTCGCTGCTGATATTTACACAATAATTTCCTATAGTAAAGTAGGCCACTTTTTTTTTTTAATTTTATAGATAAAATACTATATTTATTGTATTAACGAAACACTTGGATGGGTTCCGACAAGCGTAAGATGCTTTATAGACTCCATAACTGATTTATCGATCGGAATTTTTTTCGGCATTCACACATTTTCGTGTATAAATTGCTATTTACAACTTAAGACAAGACACATTGTTGAAACCCGTTTGTGGGGATGCATAGCATCTAGGCAGCCCATTCGACTAGGAAGGGGGGATGCCAGACGAGGAAAAAATATGAGCAAAGGTGTAATTACAACTCATAAATACAACATCATAGTCCGCCCAGCTCTGTAATTAAGGGACGGGAAGAGTGGCCTGCGGCTTTTCGGCATCAGCACGCGTTTCAGTCACAAGGACCGCTGCCGAACCTCTCCTGCATCTCATCAACTTCTAGACGCCCTCTGTTGCCGGATTTTTATAACTGCTCAACCTTCCATCTCTCTCTCTCTCTCTCTCTCTGTCTCCCCCCCAGGAATTTTGGAAAATTGAAAACTCGGGTCCTCCTCTGTTCGGCTTCCGATCTGTTCGTGTTGTAACCTATAAATAATGCAAGCAACCATTTGGCAACTTGGGGCTATAACTATAAAAACTATGCTATAAATATTTTACTAGATTTATTTATTTATTTTTTTACTTTTCAATGGATTTTTATAGCATTTAAAGAAAATTAACTTCTCGTTAACAGTTAAGATATTAAGCGAATTAAAAACAAGGAAAAAAAAAAAAAGCTTTATAAACGTACGTATTTCACTCTATATGAGCTAGAAGAAAATACAATTTTAACAATTCAAATTTATCTTCGTTTTATCTCGTAACTTTTTACAGTTTGAAAAATAAGAGGATAGGCTACTCATGTAGGAGATATTCATTTTCTTATAGTTGCATGGTGTATATACTGTGCGAGATTAATGCAGCGTACGTCTCCTGAAAAGCCAAGTTGTCCATCATTAGTTACATTTCTTGCTAGTAAGAGTAAGAAGGATATTTCAGTAGCCTTTGGGATCTATTAAACTGAAGCAGTGTTGAATTCTTAAAACGCCTTCTAACATCTTAAGTGAACTTTAGAATAGATCGCTGCTAACTACATGTAAAACATGGGCTTTATTTCTTTTCTCTGTATATTTTTAAAACGTGGAAGTAGAATTTTTTTTTTTCCAAAAGTTTAAGACAATGTTGCTATTTTTTTTTTTTTCTGAGAAAAATGTTTGCATGACCGGAAGCTCGGAGATATTCTGTACGTAAGAACATCATAAATCACAATGGGCGATATGGAGGGCGTGTGGTGTGTAATCGGCCACCCAGAAGTTGAATGAGTGGTTACCAGTCGCTTGCTGAACCTCAAACACATCGTTTGAACGTAGAAGTTCACTTTAAAAGTTTCTCTTAATATAGAAAAATCAATCATCGTAACATAGCTCATTTAAATACGAATAATGTATTAATTATTTAATTCGTAAATAATTTATTTAAATTAGAATTAAATTAAATAAATGTACACGATACGGTACTTAATATATATTATTTTTATTACAATTAGATTAATTTTTTATTTTGTTTTTTTTAGCTTTAAAAATTATATAAAAATTTTAAAGGCGAACACAGATACATTTACTTAATCTTCATTAATGCAATCGGGACATTCTGCAATTTATAATATTTACGACAAGCTGGGAAGATTTGAAATGAATATGATTTATATACGTAATTTATCTAAATGGATGGCAGATCGACTTGCTTGACGGGAGGAGTTTCAAGAATTGAATCGTGCAGGAATGTTCTACATAAAATTTAAAAAAAAAATAATAATAAAATAAAAAAAATACAGGGCAACGGGACACAGGACAGATTTAAAAGTGAAAATAAACTTTTTAAAAAGTTATAAATTACAACTCAATCAGCCTTTTGAACATCTTTGAAGAAGAAGGATTTTATACACCATCACTGACTATGTTGACAGCTTGAAGTGAGAAAGACCCCTGGGTATATAAACTCTAAAGTGGTGTGTAACAGTACACAACATCCGGGCATTCATCCATCCATACGAAGGGACAGTAAATCCACCTCTTTTCCTCCCTCGTATTCATCTTGGGTGGTCGAGTAGTAATCATCTAGTTGCAGCAACAATCGTTCATTCAGAGACCGAGATGGGGTAAAGGGTGTGCGAAGTACTTGTATATACCCTATTAGGGTCAGCGTAGACGTCTTCTTTGTGACGTTTCGTGCCGCGTGATGTAAGTTAGGCTCTTAGAAACGTCTATAATATATCTATCTCCTCATCATTTTAAGATAATGAAACGATACTAGATAATTAAAGAATTCGCTGCTGATATTTACACAATAATTTCCTATAGTAAAGTAGGCCACTTTTTTTTTTAATTTTATAGATAAAATACTATATTTATTGTATTAACGAAACACTTGGATGGGTTCCGACAAGCGTAAGATGCTTTATAGACTCCATAACTGATTTATCGATCGGAATTTTTTTCGGCATTCACACATTTTCGTGTATAAATTGCTATTTACAACTTAAGACAAGACACATTGTTGAAACCCGTTTGTGGGGATGCATAGCATCTAGGCAGCCCATTCGACTAGGAAGGGGGGATGCCAGACGAGGAAAAAATATGAGCAAAGGTGTAATTACAACTCATAAATACAACATCATAGTCCGCCCAGCTCTGTAATTAAGGGACGGGAAGAGTGGCCTGCGGCTTTTCGGCATCAGCACGCGTTTCAGTCACAAGGACCGCTGCCGAACCTCTCCTGCATCTCATCAACTTCTAGACGCCCTCTGTTGCCGGATTTTTATAACTGCTCAACCTTCCATCTCTCTCTCTCTCTCTCTCTCTGTCTCCCCCCCAGGAATTTTGGAAAATTGAAAACTCGGGTCCTCCTCTGTTCGGCTTCCGATCTGTTCGTGTTGTAACCTATAAATAATGCAAGCAACCATTTGGCAACTTGGGGCTATAACTATAAAAACTATGCTATAAATATTTTACTAGATTTATTTATTTATTTTTTTACTTTTCAATGGATTTTTATAGCATTTAAAGAAAATTAACTTCTCGTTAACAGTTAAGATATTAAGCGAATTAAAAACAAGGAAAAAAAAAAAAGCTTTATAAACGTACGTATTTCACTCTATATGAGCTAGAAGAAAATACAATTTTAACAATTCAAATTTATCTTCGTTTTATCTCGTAACTTTTTACAGTTTGAAAAATAAGAGGATAGGCTACTCATGTAGGAGATATTCATTTTCTTATAGTTGCATGGTGTATATACTGTGCGAGATTAATGCAGCGTACGTCTCCTGAAAAGCCAAGTTGTCCATCATTAGTTACATTTCTTGCTAGTAAGAGTAAGAAGGATATTTCAGTAGCCTTTGGGATCTATTAAACTGAAGCAGTGTTGAATTCTTAAAACGCCTTCTAACATCTTAAGTGAACTTTAGAATAGATCGCTGCTAACTACATGTAAAACATGGGCTTTATTTCTTTTCTCTGTATATTTTTAAAACGTGGAAGTAGAATTTTTTTTTTCCAAAAGTTTAAGACAATGTTGCTATTTTTTTTTTTTTCTGAGAAAAATGTTTGCATGACCGGAAGCTCGGAGATATTCTGTACGTAAGAACATCATAAATCACAATGGGCGATATGGAGGGCGTGTGGTGTGTAATCGGCCACCCAGAAGTTGAATGAGTGGTTACCAGTCGCTTGCTGAACCTCAAACACATCGTTTGAACGTAGAAGTTCACTTTAAAAGTTTCTCTTAATATAGAAAAATCAATCATCGTAACATAGCTCATTTAAATACGAATAATGTATTAATTATTTAATTCGTAAATAATTTATTTAAATTAGAATTAAATTAAATAAATGTACACGATACGGTACTTAATATATATTATTTTTATTACAATTAGATTAATTTTTTATTTTGTTTTTTTTAGCTTTAAAAATTATATAAAAATTTTAAAGGCGAACACAGATACATTTACTTAATCTTCATTTAAATTTTTTATAAAATCTCAATTCTACTAATAAGTTTATAATTTATAAATAAATTATCTGTCGTCTAAACAAAAAAATAATAATTCGTGTTTTGTTTAGGAGATTTGCTTAAAAAATTGATTAATTTTTAAAGAGTTTAAATTGTTTAGCGTGTTATAGAACGAACTGGAATATAAGAGGATAATTATGCTGCTTAATAATGCAAATAACTTGCGATAGGGCATCTATAAATCTATAAATGCTCGTAATTCTCACAAATTGTTGAGGATCTTTTGAATGGAGTCGGTAATGTAACCTGCACCAGTAAAGAGAATTGGAGACGTCAACCATTTTGACCTTCCCCTCATATATCTTTGGCTGTCGGCCATACCCCGTTATCATAGTGGCAATTTCCCAGCACCTGCTTATAAACTGCTTTACATGTCTCTGATGTTGCCGTGTAGGCTCTGTCCTTCTTTACGGCAATTCATGATTTTTTTTTCTCTTCCACATAATCGCGGATTAAAGGAAGATGGCGGTACAATTACGTTATAAACTCGAGCCTAAGACATTAATAAAATAGAGAGAGAGAGAGAAAATGGTATTTAGAAGCGTTGTTGTTTATTACTAAAAAAGATCTCTCCATTTCTATTCATAGATAATAGTGTAAAGTAGTAATTATTTGGATTAAAATGTACCGGTAAACAGCGTACACCTGGATATATCGGGCAACAGGTGAGTACCGTAGGAGTACCAGGTGACTCCCTCCCATCTATCACTTTGATCTTATAAAAGAAGTCGAGACGGTTGGCTAATTTAATGAATAATCATTCGGGGTTAACTTACGTGACGTCAGACGCGTGGTGTGATGGAAGAGAAAAATTATAGGGCCTGATTCCATAAACTTTTATTCCGGTCCCAACAGGTGGTCAAGTCGGCTTAATTAATATAAGAGAAGAAGAGGGAGAGGTCTTAATTTTGTAAAAATGTCTACTTCTACCTATTCGAGAAGTGAAAAACTTTCTAAAATTGTNTATATTATTAAAGGTTAAATAGACGTATATAGATTATGATCAAGGCCGGATTTATACATGCTATAACTGAGGGCCTTATGCTTGTAAACTTATTACTATTTGATAAAGAAGGGCCTCTTATATTATAATTTAGGGTCTTAATGAGTTTAAATCAGGCCTCTAATTGTGTATCGCAATAACGTTAAGTTGGTAATTAACAGAAGCGTAAAATATTAAGAGAGGAGCAAGATGAAAACACGTTTATAATATATTAAATGAAGTAAAATCTGAGTAAAAATAATAATAAAATTGAACACATTAGATATAATGTGTTCAATTTGAGTTCTTAATTTCGTATTAACAGATTAAGAAAATGAAAACATAAAAATAACGCAAAAAAAAGGTTTCCAATCCAGGATTTTGTATATCTAAACACTAACTAGAGCTTTTTAGAAAGAGAAATTATATAATATAAATAAAAAGGAAGATCTATCGAACAATATCATTAAAAAATACAATTTATAACATTTCTTCTGTTACGATTTGCATAGACAAAAAATTCCCAAATAGGTGCTATCCCATTGAAGATTCAAGGAGAAGCTGGAAGGTAGGGGTAATGTTGGAAGACAAGGAAAACAATATATATGCACTAAAAGGGTGTTATAGTCTGAAAAATTTTGGGAACACAAGCACAATGTGGGTATGTGTCATCCTACCTTAAGTGAAAGTACTCGAAAGAAGAATTAAAGATAATAATCTAATGTGTTAAATACATACCAATTGGTTCTGGTAGGCTGTCACAGCAGTAAAAACAGCTTCAGAGAAGATAAAAGTGCGATATTCTTCAGATTCCAAATCGGTTATGACCGAATTTTGACTATGACATTTCCTCTTCACTATGTGTATTCTAGGTTGGTACCTGTGCATGGAGTTGAGTACGATCTGCTGGAAAGAATAAGAATGAATTAATATTTGTAGGAGATATTAACAATAATAATAATAATTATTATTTTTCCCCCCTATCCAAATGAATAATAGCGATATATTTCATTAAAATATTAGAAATGGTTCGATACAACAGTACGCTGCAAGCGATGGCCTTGGGGTAGGTGCTGTACAAGGCTGTACTTCGCCCCAAGACGGCTATCACACCGAAGTAAAGGCCCGAGGAGAATAAAAGAAAGCGGGATTGGCAGGTGGGGAACAAGGGGAAGATGAGCAAATCACGTGACGCCCAACTGAAATATGGTGTGTTGTCACGCGAAGCCAAACTTTCACACTTGTAGCGCAGATTAGACTAAATCAAGGAGTCAATAGATGCGACACTAAGACGCCGATGTGTCAGGAGTAGTGCCGGTAAAATTAATAAGCGATCTGTTTGAACGTGTTCTGTGTATGTGTGTCTGTGTCTGTGTGTACGTATGTGTTTGTATGTATGTATGTGTGTATGTGTGTGTGAAAATAAACGGGGTTATTCAACTCCCTACTTGAAAGGAAATGTTAAGAAACGAGTGTGTGGTCTTTTCCGTAGGATGAGATGTCGGAAATGAAGGATGTGTTCTAAGTTATTGAGACGCCGTTTTTTCTCCTTGCGGTATATCTTATCGTTTATTAACTGGTTGCGATAGATCAAATGGAGTAGACGTTGAAATACCTACAGGTGATTGTTAGTTGAAACGACTTTTTTTTCCAATTTTTTTTTTTTTTTGAAAAATTTCACACCTGTTTTTAAATTAAGTAAAGTTAACATTACAAATTTTGTTAAATTGCTCTATTTAATATTTTTTTAAACAATTAATATACGTCAGTTTTGAACTTTTAAAACGCATTCTGTTTGTTTAAATGATTAATTCATGATTTATTTTTCATTTGTAATTTTTCATCGCGGGTTTAATAAGGCAATGTTAAATATTTTATTTACCTTATTTTTTTTTCTTTGTCTTGAACTTAAATAAAGTAAATNGTCGTCTAAACAAAAAAATAATAATTCGTGTTTTGTTTAGGAGATTTGCTTAAAAAATTGATTAATTTTTAAAGAGTTTAAATTGTTTAGCGTGTTATAGAACGAACTGGAATATAAGAGGATAATTATGCTGCTTAATAATGCAAATAACTTGCGATAGGGCATCTATAAATCTATAAATGCTCGTAATTCTCACAAATTGTTGAGGATCTTTTGAATGGAGTCGGTAATGTAACCTGCACCAGTAAAGAGAATTGGAGACGTCAACCATTTTGACCTTCCCCTCATATATCTTTGGCTGTCGGCCATACCCCGTTATCATAGTGGCAATTTCCCAGCACCTGCTTATAAACTGCTTTACATGTCTCTGATGTTGCCGTGTAGGCTCTGTCCTTCTTTACGGCAATTCATGATTTTTTTTTCTCTTCCACATAATCGCGGATTAAAGGAAGATGGCGGTACAATTACGTTATAAACTCGAGCCTAAGACATTAATAAAATAGAGAGAGAGAGAGAAAATGGTATTTAGAAGCGTTGTTGTTTATTACTAAAAAAGATCTCTCCATTTCTATTCATAGATAATAGTGTAAAGTAGTAATTATTTGGATTAAAATGTACCGGTAAACAGCGTACACCTGGATATATCGGGCAACAGGTGAGTACCGTAGGAGTACCAGGTGACTCCCTCCCATCTATCACTTTGATCTTATAAAAGAAGTCGAGACGGTTGGCTAATTTAATGAATAATCATTCGGGGTTAACTTACGTGACGTCAGACGCGTGGTGTGATGGAAGAGAAAAATTATAGGGCCTGATTCCATAAACTTTTATTCCGGTCCCAACAGGTGGTCAAGTCGGCTTAATTAATATAAGAGAAGAAGAGGGAGAGGTCTTAATTTTGTAAAAATGTCTACTTCTACCTATTCGAGAAGTGAAAAACTTTCTAAAATTGTCCACGTTCGATTTTTCCCTCTCATCTTTATTCAATTTTTCTAAGATTAAATAGTGTTTTTTTGAGAATGAAACCTCTGATCTAAATTGCAAATCGAAGAAAATTATAGAAAATAGTTGAGAATTTATCGAGTGCTATCAGAATAATCTTTGATGTAGTGTTATATTAGAAGAACGTAGCCCATTTTAATAACCAAAAACTCTATTGTCTTGTAAATATCCCAGTCATTCATGTTCGGTTACTAAACGTGATATTGCATTTCAATCACTCGTACAACAAGGTGTAGCATTGCATGCTGATTATATTATTCTTTAAACAATTGAAAAAGGAGACATTTTCTCCTTGATTTCAGATTCTATGCGACGACATGACATGATATATAGACCTAGTTCAGACTACCGTGTAGACAGCTACATTGCGAATATGGTTATACGATTGACACACCCACCGGTCACGTCACGGAAATTTCACGAAATAGCGTCACGCATGCACCTTGATTATTATTCTCTGCCGTGAATATTTCCAGATCATTAAGACGATAACACTCAATGTCGAAGTTCGAAGAAGGGTAAGATGAGCATTTTTTTTCCTCCCGCCCCTCGGCTTTCTATAATCCTTAAATTCATTACAATCATAAATAGAGTAATGACTAATGGTTTTGGTTATCTCTACAATCGAAAAAAAAAGTGCTATTAATTTAGAAAGTCTCGTCGAAACCCCTTTTCTTCGGTGTAAAAGGGAAAGAAATCGGGCGCCACACGCCAGCATCACAAATACGCTATCTCGATGGTACCTAATTGAAACCTGCCTTTGCTACGACTGAAGTATGCCCTCTATACACGCAACGCCTTGTGACCTAACAATAGAACCGCTGTTACGTCACAATAAATCATAGTAGGGACTGGTCGATAGTGTAGCTGATGAGAATTACTGTCAGGACAAAGGTGTTTGTCTGCGACAAATGTTTATCCCATGTTTTCTCTCCCCTTTCAAAAGTCCACCTTTTGAATGGGTTCCTCTCGATAATGCTTTCCTGATATTAATAACAGTTTATTTTTTCCCCCTTTTCTCCACGAAACCGATTTATAAAGCTATCAATTTAGTATGATGTTTTAAAAATGAATCACGAAACTCATCTCAAATGTAGCAGTTTGAAGTTTAAAAATACACCCTTAACAGCATAAAAATGATTAAAAACAATAATTTAACTCGCAAGCATAAATACAAAATATAAAGAAATTAATCCGATAGAAAGATAATTTTTTTAAAAAATTTATAGAAAATTTTAAACAAAGACAAAAAGCAAAATGCTCGACGAACAATGCACAATAGACTCGTGTAAAATCCAATAAATTATTACAAATTACACTTCTAACCAGTAACCAGTTCATTGAACACTTGTAGGGCGTTCACATGTAACACAATACTCAGAATATCCGAACGTATATACAGGAGTTAAGAAACTTGACGAAAGACGAGGGTCGAGAGGAGAAGACACCATATTGCATAAGCACAAAGAGCTGTTCTACGGACTCAATCAAAGAATTTCTTGTCTTAAACAAAATTATAAGCATCTATAAAAGTAATAAAGAGAAAAAAAAGAGGGTCACAGAATGATTCTTTTTTTTTTAAAAAAAAAATAAAAAGCAACTGCTTTTTACTGGGGGGGTGGTAGCAAAACCGCAACTTCTGGGAAGCTGGTCGTGTGGCTTCGCTAATGATTACTAGATTGACACACAGATAGGGAAACTCTAGCAAGGGAGAATAAATGGTTTCAGCTTCGGTTTCCGACTCCGTGGGAGGTCGTTTTGCTCTAAATGTATGTTTTTACTTCTTAAGGACAGAACGGCTTGGGATTGAAGGATTACCACAGGATTTTTGAGTCAATAAAACATGTCTGATGCCTTATCTTTCTCTTTATGAAATCTGCTACCTCTTTGATAATTGGCTTGAAAAAGATCTTCATAGATTAGTAAATTCTTACGATATTTTAAGTAGTAATACATAACATTTTTTTTTTATGTATTTCTAATGGGTTTACTTTGAAAATGTTATTTATATACCGAGTTAAGCGATTTACGTTAATAAGTTAGATAAGTAGCCTATATATTACAGCGTTTAAATGATGCCATTTTTGAAGAGATAGAAAATTACTCATTTTTTTAAATACTTCTTTCAATTTCCTGTTAAGATAAATTAATTTTTACAGCTTCTAGTTAATTTAATTTAAAGAAAATGAGCAATTTAATTAACAAATGAACGAGTTCGGATACATCTTTAATAACATAAAAAACACTTTAAAAATATAAAATAATAGGGATATATCAGCCTTGGCTTTAAATATTAAGTCTTGTATTAATCATAGGATGAAATATTAAGAAATATTTTTAAAAAATGAGAGTTTTATTCGACTAATTTTGATGCGTATCAAGTTATAAATAGAGTAAAGTAAAGGTAAGAAGCACGCTCCTTTATGTAAAAATTTCCTTTATGTTTCGAGAGATTTTAATACATTTTTTACACTCAATCAGTTAATAACTTATCCGGAGCCACGCGTTAAACTTTACCACTTTTTCTCCCAAAATTACTCCAATATTTTACATAGCAAACAATAATTTAAAAAAACAATTTTTAATCTTCGAACGGCTTACTAGATAATATATTACTGAAAGAATAACAAAATAAGTAGCCAGATATATATAAGTTATGTGGTATGTGTATATACAAAAATAGCAACAAGGTGAGGAATAAAAGAGAAAGTGGAAGTAGAAAGAAGAAAATGTAAAATAGTAATCAGCCAGCATTATAATATTTCACGACAGAATAGATCAATAAAACATCAATTTTAGAAAACAGTAACGCACACATCGAAGAATCAACGCCTCTTGTATCAAGTCATAACATCGAAAAAGATAAAGAAAAAAAAGGGGGGAGAATAAAAATAAAAATAAAAAAAAAGAGGATCGTTTTAAAATATTCCCAGCAAACGTGTCTACTGTTCTCGTACGAAGCACTTTCCATTTCCAGTAGCAGCTAGAACGGTAAATACTGCATAGATAGATGCATATAGATGGGAGGAGTTTTGCATTCGCACGTGCATCTGGGACAAATCAGAGGGGAACGTCACCCCCCACTCCGGACAGATCGCTTCTTTTCCAATAGCGATTGGCCAAGTGTTTTTTTTTACGGGCTGCTTTATAGTTTCATGATAGTGGGGAAGAGTGAGAGGGGAGTGAAAGCGCAGAGGATAACATAAAGTTTGGCTTTCCTAATGGAACCAACCGTCCCTGCCGCCGAGCGAGCGGTTCTGGCAATTTACATTCGATATCACAGGATCGAATCCGACCACCTTCTGTTGATGGATGTCTCCACTCCGATCGGCTGAAATATTGATGGGAAATATTTTTGTCGGAAGCAGTTTTTCGCGTCGATCACGCTGGTCACGTCATTGCTACGTGCTATACCGAACTACTGACTTTTGTGTAGATACACTCCTGCACTGAGAAGAATAAGCTAGTGGGATTACATCGGATCTGTTTTACATTAGTCTTCTTTTTACCCCGCAAACTTAATGAATCGCGACGTGTTTCTTGTTATACACCACGGAAAAAACCTTTCCCCCCCTAAAGTAGAAATTTATCTTTTCCGTACTGGGAATTTAATGGTGTGTTGTTGCCACTTCGAATATTACGTGAGATTTTTAAGAGTAAATTCGGTCAAAACTGGATAACGTCTTTCGTTCGACTCCTTTCTTCTTAGCGTTGTCGGTGGTAAACAAAAGTACGTTTGACTTAACTAATGATGACAAGTAGATGTGCGAGATGTCAGACGTAAAAGTCGAAGATGAGATTAAAAGACGTGCAGGAAACATGAATCATTGAGAGAAGCTTAAATAATTATACAACTACTGAATAACCTCAGTCGAGAAATATCGTTAATGGCAAAGATTACGGTAAATTACTTTCGTGTTATCGGCATTTTTAAAGATCAAAATATTTAATCCATCGACAATTCTATGAAGGTATGTTTTCAAAGTGTGAACAAATGGAATTTTTCTTTTTAAACGTAACGTTTCTTCTCGTTATAGAAGTTTGGAGACGTGATTATTTGTTGCATTTATGAGCTTGAGGCCTATCTGTGGAATTTGACAGTAGGCTTAGCTCGAGAAAGATAGCCTTCTGGGAGTTGCGGGCATGAATTAGATTTATAGGCCTACTTCGATAGCTTGGGGTAGGCCTAGATTTATATTTTACAAGCTTAAAAATAGGTTTAGTTTATACTTCATAAGTTAGAAGATGATCTAAAATGCATTTGGTAAGCTATATTTAAGGAGCTTGAAAGAAAAAATTTTACTTAGATTTTCTTACACTTTTAACCTTTTCTAAACTTTAAGACTTTCTAAACTAGAAAAGTTTTTGTTTTAATTGCACAATTTAGAAGAATAAATTGTAATTTATAGTGTAGTATTTGCAGTTGAATCTTAAGTATTCGAGGTAGGAGCTACAATGAAAACTTTGCTAATGATGCGAGAAGATTGTGTTTTCTGGGAAGACAAGAGGCGTATTCCGTGTGATTATAGAAATCGTAGACTTTGGAAATAGATATCGGTAGAAAACTATTCGAGGGTGATAACAGGTCCACGTCGTCACCAAAAAGTAGTGACGAAAAGCAGAACCGATGTCCGGTACAAACCAAACTACTTTTGTGCTGGACACGTCTTTCTTCCCTCACAGTGCCTCCCCCGCCAGCAGAATGCTAGAATGTTGTTTCGATGTTTAATTAGGATCATGTTTAGGCCACACACGAGGTTGAGAGACGAGTGGTATGTGACTCCGAAATTCCTAAAAGTCGGACGAAACATGTGCAGTCAGTCGCCATGCCGAAATCGTACGATACGACTCTGAGAACGGATGTCTTACGTAAAAATAGAATAAAATTTGTGTTTTTATTTATCTGTGCATAGCTGAGACACAGGAAATTCTACATTTTGTCTCCGAGAGATTTTTGTGGTATGGTTAGTATTCGGTTGCTAGTCATAAGAGAGTTTTCTTTTATTAAAAAAAGCTCTTAAAAATATTAAAGAGCTCATTGATGACTTGATTACAACCAGTTGGAGAACCAGCTACTGTTTACAGACCGAAAGAATGCCATACTTAAAATAAAATCACAGAAGTCGCCGATTTAAAGATACAGTTAGGATTATTTTTCTCTCTTAGGAATTAAATTACACGACTATATACGAATTTTTTTTTCTTCTTTTTACATTCCTACTTAATTTATTAAGCTATCTTTCCTTTTGCTTTAAACATTCAACAAGCGTTATTATTTAAATAATCATTTATTAAACAGCACACGTTCATTAATTATATGTATATATATATATATATACATAATTTATTAGCTGTACAGCTTAATGGGGAGCAATTAATAGTGGTTAAGAGTAAACGTAGAAATGACATCACAGGCACTTATACTCGGTGATAAAGCTTTGAAGATAGCTTTAAAAAAAAGCTACATATGAACGTTTAGCAATTATTTGATAAAAGTTTGTATAACAAAACTAATAACGTTTAACATTGTTGCATCCATTAAGCTAAAAGCTCTTCTACTTTAGCTTGATCTGTCCATTATCTGACGATTCTTATATGCGAATATTATCGAATTTTTCTCGTTAGAAATCATGTTACGAAACGAGAGTGCATTATCGTTCTCATCTAGATCTTAATTTTATAATTTTGAAGAGGAAAATTGCGAGATTTAAGCTAGAGAATTTAAAATGTAGGTCGTGTATAAAGGAAACGATGAACGAGACAAGGCAAATCAATCACAGTTGACTATCGATCACTAATCGACCGTTTCTATGATGTAGAAGCCAACGGCTGCGCTCTAAGCAATGTACAAACTTATGTAGCAATTGGCAAGATCGCTAGTGATTTGAGACTTTTTATACGATTTATTACATTAATATCTTATCGATACCGAGCTGAAAACAAATTATTTTATATTAGATTCGCTTCGATTATTGATTTGACGACAGTTTACTTCGGTCAATATGCTCAAAAATTGATTTAATATCTGTCTTTTAGAAATATGTAATGATTTAATTTATTCAAATTGCATAAAATATTCTAAACATTTTAATTGTTACTATTAAAATTCCTCGATATCTTAACATTCTTTAATCACATAAGCGTAAAATTCTTCGAACTTAACGCATTTAAATAATAAGTTAGACCGCAGTCATCGAAGCTTTAACGAAACTGGAGGCATTTTATACGCTTAATAAATAATTATTTTTAACAATTTCTGTATCAAAGAACTTCCAGATACGATTTTTAGTAAGGGGATGTTTTCCTAACAGAAGATTGTGAGGAAGGTAAACTGAAGATCCGGAGATTGTCCGGCTGCTAGGAGCAACTGTCCTACTTGACGTCGGCGATCTGACTCACTCCACACTTGATGAAGATATATGAGACCATAAATCCGAAGGCTTCGATCTAACACGTTTCTATTGAGTTGGCAGCAGCTGTACTACCGCAAACAAGACTTAATGTGACCGCCAGTTCCCCCTCTCGACACGTGCTGCGAGCGCTTTGGGACCTCCGTGGTCTGGGCGAAGATGAAGATCCCTTATATACTGTATTACTGCAATGGGCCTTGTTGGTCTGTACAATATAGGCCCCTTACGCGGCACTAATCTTCTATTTCCCCAATGATTAACTCGAAATCACTTCTTCATTGAAAACAATTTGGTTCGAAATTATTTAATAATTTCAAAATACGTTAGAATTAATTAAATTATCTTAAATGAAATTATTCAAAACGTTAGTTTACTTAAAGCCAACTTTCTATAATGCGCCATTATTTATAAAATTAAAGAAAACATGATGTTATTTTTATCTGTTTATGTTTACAAATACAAGAAGCTATAAATCATATATTTTCATTCACTAATTTAAGTAGTATAAAGTAGAATTGTTATATACTTATGATTTATCGTATGGTACAAGTGCTGATTAGATGTAAACTTAACTTATTTTTAGATTAATATAAACAGCTTAAAAATTTAGCAATAAATAATAAATTTTAATGATTAAAAGGATAAAAAAAATTAATTTTTTTATTCATTTAAAACTTGTCAAGAATATATTTATTATTAATTTCTTTTCTTTTTTTTTTATAAAGCAAAGTTTAAAGGCCTCCGCGTGTACACGAATAAACAATAGGATATTGGATGTAAATGAGAATAGATTAATTATTGTAGCTCGGCCTGAACTCACGAAAAGGTTTTTACAAAGATTAATTTTCCTTATCTCTAACTATATTGGGTTTGCTGTACAAAACTTTAAATCCGTAGCATACGATCAACATAATCAGCAATTCATTAAAAGTCATCGTACGTCGATCAGGATCGTGTACTTGGCTTCTACCAATCCATTACATTATCAGGTTATTGAAATAAAGTGGTGAGACATAGATAACTAGGTTTATAATTTCAAATTGCTCGTCGTTTTTCACTCAAGGATGTGATTAATGATGAAATCTCAACCACCTGTGTAATGTCTTAAGGCTGTGGTCAGATAGCCACTCCGCACTAACCAGGTAAACCATTAGCTGTCTAGATAAGATTACCGAATGGCTGATAACTATATGATGCTGGTGGTATCCTTTTTTTGTATTAAATATCTTTAAAAAATCGCCTATGAAAGATTTAATTAAATAAAAGCTTATTTATGCTATTCATCAGCAGCTCATCTCATTTTTTATTTTTTTATTTAAGTAAAAGAAGACCTTAAAGAGGATTTATGATATTAAGAAACCCAAAATTGAAAGGGCAAACATTATATCGATTATTTAATTTTTATTTATTTATTTACATTAATAAAATCTAACTTTATCTGGATTCTTTAATTAAATATTTGTTTATTTCTTGGCAAAATTTGGTGCTGAAGATTTAAAGATGTTTATTATGTGTGTATTTTATAAATGAAATAAACGCAATGCTGATTTTAAACAATATTTAATTGTACAGCATTGTCACACTCACGCACATACATACATACATACATACACATATTTATAATATATACCGCATATGTCCTACATATTAAACTATTCAATATACACAGCATACAAGAATGGAAATAAACTATCGGTGAAATTTTTCTTTTTTTTTTGTTTTTTTCTTTTTGTACATCTTTCATACAATCTCATGTCCGTGAAACACATCACATGAATACTAACAAGGTATTCTAAAACGACTAAAGACGTCGGTGAAACCATTTTGTGTGTTGTTTTCTTTCTAAGGATGGTTGAAGTGCTTCCGTTTTCTATGTGGCTACGTATTTTTAATTGATTTTTAAGGATTCTAAATTAGTTTCTAAGAATGATAAAAGTTGGAATGTCGATTTTTAGAAAATATGTGGTGGAGAATGTTTCTTTTCTTTTCTTTTCATTATATTATGAGAGAGTCACAAATATTTTTGGCTTTCTTTGAGCATTTTCCCCTCTCTTAGCTACTCAAATTTCAAGTTCTTTTCGGAAAGAATTTAGACATCAAACTCCATAAATTATTTGCACTACGGTCTGTACACCACCCTGTTCTATTATTGTTTTGTTGAATAACTATACAATTGAGCTACGGTCTTTGAACAATGAAAGACAGTGCTTACAGAGTTCTAACATAGAATTATCTTCACCTCAAAGTGCTGGGAGTTAATTCTGATGACCCTCCTATATCAATGCCATTAGTCTGTGGTGAGGTGCCTTCTTTCTTAGTCGAATAAAAATACGGCATATATCTATGCAGTCCTAGATTCTGGGTACTTTCGGATGTTCTACAAACGTGAGTGGGTTGACAAGATGAGGAAGAAATGTTTAACATTCCGTATTGACCCAGTCCTGCTAGTGCTGCTGGTGATGCGGCGGCTGCCCATTGTTGCCACATCTGAGGTGCTAAAGTCAGAGGTGGTGGATTACTTCTGGCTGAATTCATCTGATAGAGATTGTGCTGCGAAGATAGTAGCGCTGAATAAGCATCGTTGGGGCCGAAAGACGACGGGATGCCTGCAGATGTCCGCCATAGAAAGGGTGGCCTTGGAATACCAAGCAGTTCGGCTTTCTCTCTCAGCAGGGCGCTGTTTATGTCGTCTCGTTCGGGATCCAGGAATGCTCGAAGTGGAGAATACAAATAATTGTGCTCGGTGATCAAAGTCTCCATCGATTCTCTGCATAAAAATAGAGAAAAAAATTTGCTGAATTAAGGTTTCACGCTTTACAACAATCAACGTGATGACTAATACTATAAAGATAATTAACGATTAATTTTATTCGAGCCGGGGCAAGGTGGGATTTTAATTTTTAAATCAACGTGTTTTTTCGATTAGATCATCATCTGAGCGCCCTCGAAAGGCAATAAAGCTAAAAATCTATTTGTAAATCACACGAGGCAACCAATTACGTTTAAGAGGACGATAGAGTGTTGGAAAAAATCATATATCTTACCGAATTATCGAGGGAAAAAAATAATAAAATAATTTTCATTAATTCGACACTAATTACATACTAAGAAAAGAGAGATTTAAATAGAGCTCAGCAATAATGCAGACGGGGTAGCTTTCCCCACGTGTTGAAGCAGGTAGGCAGGTAGGTAGGTACCTGCGGATTGAATTTAGCCATCAGTCATCAGCTGACAATCGTTTAGTGTAATATCATTGATAGCAATGTCGTCTGGGGGTGTAGAACCACCGACCGGCACAAGTCGAGATTACAGGGTTTCTGACACCTTCCGCCTTACCTCACCAGCATATCTTGTCGTTTAAGAATCAAGCGAGAATCATTATGCAAGAACTGCACGGTCTCGGGCAGGTGAGTGGTGGGACGGACCGTAGGTGTGATCCAGTACAGATTACATCTTAAAGTTTTCAAAGCGAGAGGTCGCAGGCGTGAGAGCTTAATAACAACCTCCGGCCAGAAACAGGTTGCTCGACTAAGGTGGTCATTAACTGTCGGCCTGGACTATAAAAGACGTGGGTTGTGAGCTGTGGGGATACCATCAAAGGTGAGATAATTATAAATGGGAGAAGAACGTTTAGTCAAGAACGGAAACTATGTGGGAACGACCGAAAAAGTAACAGTTTATTAATATTAAATTTTCAGTCGAGAAAGAACTTTCTCGACTTTTTCTGACGTGTGTTTCCCCCTTTTTTTTCAACTAAAACTGTGTACGGTTTCCATAGCTACAACGTCTTTGCTGTCAGCGAGCCTTCAACGCCTCATCTCGACCTACCGCATCGCTGTCGGCGTAACTTTATTCGAGCTTGTGTCTCGAGGAGAGATCGGGTTGCTTCCACTGATGGGGACAGTCTGAAATAGGCCGTGTCCACCCCATCCTTTGCAGCGGACTCCTTTCAAAGATTAACTTGTTTTCTCTCATTCAGTTAAGTCCTAGTTCGTTCACCTTATTTTCAAAGAGTTTATTCTACTACAAGCGTGCTGAGGATACTAAAAATATATTAATATAACATGGGATGTGCCGGGTGTGATCTCATCTCAGATCCGCCACACGAGAAAATTGTTTCGGAGTGAAGAAGATTCAAAATAAATAAATAAATAATAAAATTCTAATCTAAATTCCAACTTGAAATAAGTTTAAAAATTTTATACTTATCCTCGTGTTAAATTATTTATAATCTAAATAAATTTTTTTATTGTTATTTTATAATGAATTTTATACGTAAAAGATTAAATCCTGAACTAAAAACACAATTTTGAGAAAGTTCTGAGGAGAAAGCTCACTAACAGGGGAAAGTTTTGACTGGATTGCCTTCATTATAGGATCTTTGTAAACTTATTTATGAATGAACACTACTTATAAGTCCTTATAAGTAGCCTACTGTATATTAAATAACTAAATTTGTTGAATTCGTCTTCCTTGATTCTTAACTCTTTGATATTTACTTAAGCTATTATCATCCGATAAATCCAAGATATTACATTAAACTTCATTGATTAATTTTTAATATACGAATATAAGAATAAATTATTTTAGCAAGGCTCAGCTTTATCGATAAAATTATATTAAAATTCTCCTATAATCAGGTCGCATTTTTGCATAAGCTAATAAAGAAATAATACGATTTTAAATTTATTATTATATATGGGAAAGCCCTCTTATAGGCCTATATTTTAATATAATTTTTTTAGTATAGTATAAAACAGGGCCTTTAATACATAAGAGGCCCTTCTCTTGTACCGAATAATAATAAAAGAATGAGGCCCTAAGATGTAGTTTATTTATGTATAAATTTGGATTAATATGATATTTTTTTTTTTGTATAAAATTCAAAATTTATATCTTAATTCCCATTTAAATCTTTAACTTTCGAAGGAATTGTATGATGAAAGAACCAATCAGATGCAACGAAACATAACCAAATAATAATAATAATAATAATAAATCTAATCTAAATATTCATTTAATTTGCATTGTTTCTTCTTTTAAAAGTTAACACGTCACACCTCACGAACGATTTAAAATTGACAGCCTATTCATTAAGTTTCATATAAATTAATTCATAAATAATTACAATAATAAATTTAAAAATAAAAAAAATAAAAAAAACAATAATAATTAATTAAAAGAAAACAAAAATTTCTACCATGTAAAATTAATTAAGTTTATTATTATTATTAAAGAGAATTAAAAAAATAAATTAATTAAAATAATAATAAAATTTTTATTAAAACTCAGTTAAGTTCATTGAACGCCATTTTGTGTTGGAGATAAGTGTACATCTGTTACGCCTACCTCGACTCTGATAGGACAATTGCGCGGTGTCACGTGCAGTTCGTGTCATTGGTTTGGCCACTCACCTTTCGAGTTCTGTCAGACGTGATGAGTCCCTAAAACCTTTGGCAAAAGGGTTGCTGTCTATCTTCAGTTTTGTTATCTGAAAATAAGGAAAATTGACGAAAATAACTTCATTTGTTGTATTATTAAAGCCTATTTTTTTTTTTCCTTTTTGCTCTATAATTTATAAAAATAAAGAAAAATATACCAAAAAAAAATTTAATTTTTTATCTAAAAAAATATTTAAATATTTAGAAAATATTATTAAAAATAATATACTTAAATTTACATTAAAAAATTGAAAATATTTTACACGCTTGTATGAACATTTATTTAAGTAAAATTTAATTTTTTCTTT
>NW_019384381.1:766905-817833 GCF_000671375.1 Centruroides sculpturatus
ATGTGTCTTTTTTCGTCAGCATATATATAGGCCTATATTTTAAATTATAAAGTATTATATATTATTAAAGGTTAAATAGACGTATATAGATTATGATCAAGGCCGGATTTATACATGCTATAACTGAGGGCCTTATGCTTGTAAACTTATTACTATTTGATAAAGAAGGGCCTCTTATATTATAATTTAGGGTCTTAATGAGTTTAAATCAGGCCTCTAATTGTGTATCGCAATAACGTTAAGTTGGTAATTAACAGAAGCGTAAAATATTAAGAGAGGAGCAAGATGAAAACACGTTTATAATATATTAAATGAAGTAAAATCTGAGTAAAAATAATAATAAAATTGAACACATTAGATATAATGTGTTCAATTTGAGTTCTTAATTTCGTATTAACAGATTAAGAAAATGAAAACATAGAAATAATACAAAAAAAAGGTTTCCAATCCAGGATTTTGTATATCTAAACACTAACTAGAGCTTTTTAGAAAGAGAAATTATATAATATAAATAAAAAGGAAGATCTATCGAACAATATCATTAAAAAATACAATTTATAACATTTCTTCTGTTACGATTTGCATAGACAAAAAATTCCCAAATAGGTGCTATCCCATTGAAGATTCAAGGAGAAGCTGGAAGGTAGGGGTAATGTTGGAAGACAAGGAAAACAATATATATGCACTAAAAGGGTGTTATAGTCTGAAAAATTTTGGGAACACAAGCACAATGTGGGTATGTGTCATCCTACCTTAAGTGAAAGTACTCGAAAGAAGAATTAAAGATAATAATCTAATGTGTTAAATACATACCAATTGGTTCTGGTAGGCTGTCACAGCAGTAAAAACAGCTTCAGAGAAGATAAAAGTGCGATATTCTTCAGATTCCAAATCGGTTATGACCGAATTTTGACTATGACATTTCCTCTTCACTATGTGTATTCTAGGTTGGTACCTGTGCATGGAGTTGAGTACGATCTGCTGGAAAGAATAAGAATGAATTAATATTTGTAGGAGATATTAACAATAATAATAATAATTATTATTTTTCCCCCCTATCCAAATGAATAATAGCGATATATTTCATTAAAATATTAGAAATGGTTCGATACAACAGTACGCTGCAAGCGATGGCCTTGGGGTAGGTGCTGTACAAGGCTGTACTTCGCCCCAAGACGGCTATCACACCGAAGTAAAGGCCCGAGGAGAATAAAAGAAAGCGGGATTGGCAGGTGGGGAACAAGGGGAAGATGAGCAAATCACGTGACGCCCAACTGAAATATGGTGTGTTGTCACGCGAAGCCAAACTTTCACACTTGTAGCGCAGATTAGACTAAATCAAGGAGTCAATAGATGCGACACTAAGACGCCGATGTGTCAGGAGTAGTGCCGGTAAAATTAATAAGCGATCTGTTTGAACGTGTTCTGTGTATGTGTGTCTGTGTCTGTGTGTACGTATGTGTTTGTATGTATGTATGTGTGTATGTGTGTGTGAAAATAAACGGGGTTATTCAACTCCCTACTTGAAAGGAAATGTTAAGAAACGAGTGTGTGGTCTTTTCCGTAGGATGAGATGTCGGAAATGAAGGATGTGTTCTAAGTTATTGAGACGCCGTTTTTTCTCCTTGCGGTATATCTTATCGTTTATTAACTGGTTGCGATAGATCAAATGGAGTAGACGTTGAAATACCTACAGGTGATTGTTAGTTGAAACGACTTTTTTTTCCAATTTTTTTTTTTTTTTGAAAAATTTCACACCTGTTTTTAAATTAAGTAAAGTTAACATTACAAATTTTGTTAAATTGCTCTATTTAATATTTTTTTAAACAATTAATATACGTCAGTTTTGAACTTTTAAAACGCATTCTGTTT
Source organism: Centruroides sculpturatus (assembly GCF_000671375.1). NCBI lineage: Eukaryota > Metazoa > Arthropoda > Arachnida > Scorpiones > Buthidae > Centruroides > Centruroides sculpturatus. Next base: position 768,778 of record NW_019384381.1, read on the forward strand.
GTTTAAATGATTAATTCATGATTTATTTTTCATTTGTAATTTTTCATCGCGGGTTTAATAAAGCAATGTTAAATATTTTATTTACCTTATTTTTTTTTCTTTGTCTTGAACTTAAATAAAGTAAATTAATTAGAAATTTTAAATAAATTTTTAAATTACGAATATTAATTTGCTATTTTGGATACAAAAATCCTTTAATGAGATATTTAATTAACAGATTTAAAAAATGCAGTTTTGTAATGTTTAAATATAGGAATATTCATATTTTTATCGCATTTAGAGCTGATATATGATTATTATTGCTATATTTTGCTGCTTTATCATTATATTTTATTGTTAATTTAGCAAATTCTTCAACTTAACATCTTTTAGAGCTTGTTGCTAAGTATGATATTATGTCATTTTAATAAGATCTATCTCATTCTTAACTTAATTTTTACAAATTTTTTCTCCTCCCTTATAATTCTAAACTCTTCCTCTACATATTTAAGAACGGTCGCCATTTTATTTGAAATTTAGTTACTCCTAAAACTAATGTAATAATAACTTTGTAAAGGCAGTTAGCAATTTTTAAAACAAGTTTAAATCTGACACTTTATACATTTTTTAAAAGAACGAAGGTGAAACAATGGCGCGATGGCTTCAACACAACATCGTTTCTCTTTATTCACCTGCAGCTCAATCGACGTGTGTGTTTGCTCGCCTCACAATCATCCATCACTAATGAACGTTGCCTCGATCTAATATACTTTGTGCAGTAAATTGCGCGTCCAACGTCGAAATATTAATCACTTTTTTAGTTAATGGAATAGTCCTGCGGATACAAGCAAAGTTGGGTCACGTCTTCGATTTCTTTACTGTCGAAGAAACGAAAAAAAAAAATGACGCTACACTTCTATTTTTGTTAATATTTTCTATGCTTTTTTTTTTTAAAAAAAGAAGAAAAATTCTCTATCTAATTCTTGATATACTTTTATTTTTTTCTTTTAAACTTTACAACAGTTTAGCATTGTTTAATTAGATCTTAATGAAAAGTGCCGACTGTGATTTTTTTTACTCCAGCTTTAACTTCATTAAGAGAACGGTTCCAAAATTTCAATCGGTCTTTCAAAAATATTTAATTGTTATTCTGTAAATTACTGAATGGAAAAAGAAAGAAAAAAATAATAAAAGAAAAGGTTAAAAATATTATTTACAAGCGACTTTTTTACGTCTTAAAGTATTGTTTCCGATCCTCCCACTCTGCTGTATAATCACTCATACATAAAATGAATGTATTAATTTGTAACGCATCGTTGTTTAAACACTATTTAAAATTATACTATAGGAAGGTGAGAAAAACGTGTGAACAACGTTTCTTCGGAACTTGTAGAGGTCAAACATCTTAATTTCGTTTTATAAAAAGAAGAAGAAGAAGAAGAATTAATTTAATTTATTTTTAAACTGTTTCCTTTCGTATTGAGAACCCCTTTCGGGTATGGTATAAAATTCTGCAAAATTTAAGCTTCTGGAGAATTTTAGAAGTTATTTAAATATTTTAATAATAATTTAGTATCGTGTACGTGTGTAATTCTTAATAAAGCTTAACAGTGACGCGTTTTTATGTGTTATATATATATACGAGATGAGATGTTTAAGATGGAAAAACATGTAAACTTACATGCCCCTGTTTATCCATTTCGTTATTAGTGAGCTTTACTTTTTCGAAAGACACCACTTGCTTCTTTAGCTGGTCCCCTGTGAAAGGTGAATCGGGATGGACGTAGAGACGAGGTGGAGAAGGTGGATCCGCTTTGCCAGCCACAAGCCACGAAGATCTGTGATAAGCATAGCGATACCTCTTGTTGTCCACGGGGACAATGTCCAGTAATACAGCGTACTTGGCTTCACTGTTCAATCCGGTGAAGGAGACCCTCAGGGTAGGAAACATCCTCCTGCAATTAGTTGTGACAGATGTCTGTACTTGTGAAGTCCTGCTACTTAATGGTAAAAAGTGCTAGAGGTGACAGCTTTACCTGACATCGTTGCTTCTTTTATTATTATTATTATTATTATTATTATTTTTGTTCGCGATATTTATATTAAAATTTTAAATTATACTTAAATTTTAAAAAAAAGTTTTATTTTACTATAATAAATAAATAAAATTATTGTTAAATATTTCAATTAGAGAAATTTTATACTATTAATCTTAATTAATCTTATTTTAATTTTTTATGTTAAAATTATGTAATAAATTAAGAACGGAGCTTAATTATATTTTGAATTATGCAAATTTAGCAAAAAATAAGTGTTAAATAAGGAAAAAATTTCGAGAACGGTGACCTTTAGAGCGTGGGAATTGCTACTGCTCTATGCATCTACGTGTGTTTAAAAGGTTTCTTATATGAAAATCGCTTAAAATGCTGATTAAATTTAATTACACGAGAAAATATAAGGCTACAGACTTTTATAATATATAAAAATATATAGTTCTTAATGTGTAAATAATTCTTAAAAATTTAGAGAGAAACTAGAGCGTGAAATTAACTTTTATTACATAAAAGGTGGACCCAAAAATCAGTTAACAAGGTACACTAAGAAATATTAATATAAATGAAATCATTTAGAATACTCATTATTATTTACAAAATTAGTAGAAACATAATCAGAGCCGTCGAGTGCTTGTATGAGGCCCGGATAGTGCGGCCCCCTTTTGTAATTTCCCTTGTAATTTCTTATTAATGTAAAGTAGTATTAAATATTTTATTTTGTGTTAGTAAAAGTAACATTAATTTTATAGGTGTAGGAACGATTACGGGCCCGTAATGGACGTAAAATCTCCAGCTTCCCCTTCCCCTCGATGGATCTGAACACGATAGAAATATAATTAAGTATTTGAATAAGATAATTTAGTCTTTACAATCGTTAACGGACTTTTGGACCACCCTGTACTAATTGAATTTTATTATGGTTATTTCATACTTGAAATTTTTAAAATATGTTCGGAATTATGTATGAAAATTTGAAGTATTTAATGATCATAATTAACAATTATTATTACTCGAAAAATTGATCTAAATTGAATTAAATTATACGAATTTATGATATAAATCCATATGCTTGTGTATTAGTCTATATGAAACGAAGATGTAATATAATCTGAATGCATTAAGCCCTATTGTTTCAGCTCCAATTTTGTTTAAGCTTCTAATAATAGAATAAATTGTTTTAAAGAGTTAACTTCAGCATGTTCTAAGCAACTTTAATGAAAAATCTATGCAATATTTTAATGCAAATTATAATAAATTTACTCTAAATAAGTATATTACAACATTTATTTATAGGAGAAAATTTATCAAAATATTCAAATTAAAAGCAAAATAATAAGGTAATTAATTCTTCCTGAAGTTTTTAAGCAAAGATTAAGACATTTTAAATTAATTACGTACGAGTTAAATAAATTTAAAGCCTCAACGCACGATAATTTATATAAAAGTAGTTAAGTTTAAGAAGTTTAACGTTTAGTTAGCAAAATTATTAAGAGAAAAATATGAATAATTGCAATCAACTTTAGAAAACTCTAAAAATGAGGGAAAACTTTGAACGAATATAGAAATCAATCCAAGAACATCATGCAAAGCGTGTAACGGGGCTACTTCCATTTAGAATTACATCTGGTGGTCCCATGAATCACCTTCTTACAGCACAGACTATCCACATTAGATATGCATTGGTGTAACCTATCTAAACGCATTTTAGAACTTGCTGTTACATACTCTAGAATGTGACACGCTACAGACGTTGCTATAGATTTTGAGTGCAAACACGCGATCACTATTTCTGCACCATATTCTGTCAGCACTCCTGTTTAAAATGGTTCATTTTCTATCATATTTTTTATATCTGCAAACAGTATTATTTATTTTTTTTTTTTACTTATTTTTTTCCTCCCCGTCGTCTTCCAACTTATCTAGAAAGCTGCGAGAAATATCTACCATCTCACGCACGTCTTTCACCTATTTCACCTTCCCCGCCTTTTACAGGAACATCAGATTGTGCACTTCACCTCATAAATGTTTCAATTGGTCATTTTACAACATATATTATAAAATAGTAACAATATTTTACAGAAAAAATAAATTTAAAAGCTTCGGAAAATCTCGATTCGTCCGTGAAGTACGTACTAATGCTGATTATAGCAATTTCTTATCGCTTGCTGATGCAAGAGTTAAGTCTGAATGCATTTTAAAGTTATCGGTAAAGGTAAAGAGATTCGAGTAGAGAAATAAGTTAGAAAATAAAAACCCTTGAAACTCGTAATGAATGATATAAGGTTTGTAACTCTTAATACGTCTCAGAGGCCCTGTTAGATCGAATCGAACCAATCTGTCTGGTTGCTAAACGTGACGTTAAGTCGCTGTGCAGTGCTAATCGACGCGTCGAAACTCTCTCGTCTATTTGTCAACATAAGTAAGCTTCTTGAGAGATAAGAAAAAAAGGTATCTTCCACAATTGTCCTCACGTACACTTTTATAGTTAGCTTATGATTCAGAATACAAGCAAATTAAGTATCTCTGAAGGAGTCCACCGCTTTCACTAGAGAAAAACTTCTTTACAACGAAGGCGAAATTCATTTTTATCACGTTAAATAGAGGGGTAAAAATCCCTTATAACAACGACGAAATTAATTTTTAATACATTCCGAACAATAGTCGATTTTTAGAATAAATAAAATATCGGTAATTTTTCATTTTTAGGATTTAAAAAAAAATACATTTTACGAGTTACGTGATTGTTTAAATTTAAGAAATGCGTAATAAGAAGTTTTAATATTCGTCCCGAATTGCAGAACAATTTACTAATGCTTGCAAAGGCCACTGTAGACACGATGTTACCTAAAATTGCAGGTAGAAAAAAACGTGTTGAGGGTCAACCAAAGTCGGTTGTGCCAGAGTATCCCCTATTACATACGATTCCTTCACACCCAGCAAACTCGCCATCCACTTACTGAAGGTGGAATCTCATCTCCTTACTAGAGTTGAGTGCATCACACACAGTCCGGAGGGACAGTACGATGTGTATTTGAAGGTCTACAGAAAGTAATGGTCGGAATCCGATCACTAAGTCTAACTGCAACAACCGTGCCTAGCAATTGCCGTCTATTTTTTCTTTTTCTTTTTTTTTTCTTTCTTTTTTTCCTGTTTTCTCGTAGATGTAATGGGATTCTGGAAGGCGAGACACGTAACAGTCCAAAATGTTCCCCATCGACTGTTTCTTACGATACAAAATTTTTTTCTCCGCTTCTCTTTTCCTCCTTGTTTTAGAAAAATGAAACGTTGCAGTCTCTCCCAGTGGTCCTTTTTTGTGTCCGAAGATTTTAGAATTTATTTTAACTTTGCATTTGCACTTTGCGCTGTTTTGAGAGATTGTCGGAGTCATCGTTACGTTGCATGATTATTCTGCAAAATGGCTCCTTCAGGGATGGAAGGACCGCACGTTCTAGTGTAATACGTGTATTTGGATGTAATGCAATTCAAAATATTTTCTCTTCTTCCTTTTTTTTTTAATTTTTTTTGCTTTTCTTGTGGATAAACTGTATATTTGATCGTATCGAAATAATTTATTCGAAGAGAAATTTTAATAAATTTTACCATTAATAGAATCTTTAATGAGTTTATGGATAAAATTCTTCGAACAACGTGCAATTCTTTACGCCTTGATGACCAGGAGTAATGCTGTTAGAGTTTACAAAATGATCGTAAGCATTAGCGAATTATCTTACAAGCTTGATGAAATGCCCCTTAAAATGCCTAATAATTACTTTGCATAAATTACATTGGAATCTAAATATCTAAACATCCATTTCTAATATTGTTACGTCTAAATCATGCAACAATTTGTAGTAGGCCTAATTGAGATGAAATTACTGATATTGTTACAAGTTTCTAAACAGTTGAAACATGATAATTAACTCTAAATGCTTTCATAAGAGAACTCTCATGCCAAAACTTTAGCGGAATTTAATTATATTATCGAGAATAGTTACGTCTAATTTAACTACGGAGAATATCAAATTTCGATATAATAGGTCTGAGATAGGAAAAAAAACCTGATTTGTAACATAGGCCTAATTAGGAAAATGTTTTAATGTAACTAGAACTCAGTTTGCAACATAACTAGACTGTAGATTATGTTGCAAATTGAGCTCCAGGCTTGAACACAGGCCTAATTGGATAAGTGACTTAATGCAACTAGAATTTGCATTTTTTATGACGTTCTTTGGAGTTGATGTGTCTTTTTTCGTCAGCATTTTCTTACGAGTAATACACGATAATTATTAATAGAATAATTTTCTTCTATTAAATCCGAAGAAGATCAGTTTCCGTAATTCTGTTCTATTCGTAAATTACGGATTATTGGGAATAAAGAAATTAGAATTTATTAATTTGTAAGAAAATGTAGAGAAAATGAAGCATAAAGCTTAAGTATATCTAAATTTGAATGCGAGTTTAGAACGGGTTATTCGAGTTTATCTCTTAACAGCGAGGAAAGCTAGCATTAAATTTCAAAGTGGATACGTCAATCAAGAGAAAATCAAGCTACAACCAGTTTAAATTTTGAATAAATCTAGTTACAAATCCATTCCAGCGATAGCGAAAGTAATAAATCATTGAGTGAAAACCTAGAACAGAATCATTTCTCAGTTTTGGCAATGATGAAAAACTGAAAAGAAATTCTTTCTTTCATCATTACCAAGGGGAGATCAATATTGCCATCTACTCGAAATTTATTGCATTGTTTTAGAATAAGAGGAGGAAAAAAATCATCTCATACGATCATCACAGTTATCCTCAGAGGTTTCTTCCTACTTTAACAACTTTATTTCGTATAAATCAATTTTAAATATAGGCTCTTTTCGAGGCCGGTAACTTAGAGAACGTAAGAGATTATGAATGCATTTTGTAAGTATTTGAAACATTGAAGAGAAATTTAAAAATGGAAGGCAATAAAGGCAATTCTTGGAAGACTTTTAAGAAGTAGTAAAAATGTTATTCTTTGTTTGTGTACAGAACATCGACTCCTCGAAGGATCAGTAGCGGTTCGTTAGACATGGTAGCGGCTTGCTGTCATCGGTAGTAAAAAGTACCGCTGTCTGTAGCAGCTGCGGCTGGAACAAATGACCTGCCAGTATGTGCAGTCCCATCTGTCTGATCTACCATTAAGGACGGACCAACTGTCCGAGCCGCACTCTGTCATACGCGGCCGCGGGCTAAATGTGTCCCACGGTTTTTCTACGAGAATTATTAGTGTTATCCCCCATTGATGCTGCAATCAAGTCCCCAGGCAAGCCCTTCTTCAATTCTCCCTTCAACTTTTAACCAGTGAGTTCCGGATCTGTCATTCTGTAAACTTAAGTGTGCAGAAAATGGCTAAGCGGAGAGTCCGAGTACAGTACAGTACGTTCGTGTATCGTCGTCTCCCAGGAGATGTCATCCCGTGCTCCGTTTAAAACGGTTTAAACCTTCTACACGGGCTACAGAACTCATCTTATACGTCATTCCAGGAGTCGAGAATTGTAACTCACTCAAAGATTTAATTAAAACTGCTCCGAGTTTTTGTGTACGTTTCATCAATGGGATTCAGCAGAGTGGAAAATTAGTGGTGGACAATCGAGAGAAATTGTACATGTCGGACGTCCCATTTTTCGCACACACTATAATTATTTCATTAGATAAGCGTCGCGCGCACTTTTATGTTTACGCTGATAAATTCCTAACCTGTCGAAACAACGCGGGTGGTCGAAATTCAAATCCGTTTGGCTCTTTTCTATCAAATCTTACATTATTTTTTTTACTTTTAACGTATTCTCCGGAAGTAAAATTGCTTCTTAATCTTCATACACGCACGACGGCCTTCTGTTACGGTAACCTTTCTTTCGACTCCATTCGGGTCTTTCGTGATGACTTCTCATCGCTTACGACAGCCACAATGAATATAAAAATATCAAAGAGGCTGTGATATTCCTTCTCTCGCGTTGCTTTCTAAGATATTCACAATCTGTCAACAACTTTTTGATTATAAAATGTTTCTAAACCGAAATAAAATGAATATTTTGGCATCGAGCCACAACGCTCCAGTCAGGTTAGACTGGTTTTCTTAGCGGTGAAGATAATGTCCGTGTTGACACATTCGTCTATAGGCCTGCGCGACTCGGCTAGGATTTTAATGCCTTTTAATACGCTTAATTAAATCGGTAATATTTTAATATACGATGATAGCGTGGCTCAACCCTTCTAGAATATTTGCTACATACAAAAGGCATTTCTGACTCGCATTCTTCCATAAATTATCATATTTTACTCTAACAATTAAGTTAGAAGAAGTTAACGTTGCGTGATTTTCTGATAAAGAAAATTTAAAAAAATTAAAAAAAAACAATGAAAGAATTTATCTTTAAACGACCTAAGGTTAGGGTAGGGAAGAGATTTATGCACGCCTGTACGCCTACTTGAACTTAAACATTATTATACAAGTTTGAAGCAAAAGTTGTATAGAAATAGCCAACTAATAGCTAAGAATGGGGAAAAGATATTTTAAGGGTTAATGAGAAAAGGCTTTCAGTCCTTATCTTGCCAGCCTAAAGGATGACTTAATACAGTCAAGATGAGTTGGCAGGCTATAAAGATTATACACAGACAGCCGACAAAGTAAAAACTGACCGGACAACCACGTCTGCTATGCAAGTATCATATGAATTGTACGATATAGAGACTTTTACCTCCTCCTTAGAAGAGTATTGAAAACCGGAGCTTGTACCTAATACCCTACGATTAATTGAAGCTTAGGTGAATGACCTGTTATTCGGAGAGGTTGGGTGCTGGGAGGAGTCTTGAAGGAGGGAAATTGCTGAATTTCCTGGGTTGGCAATTTGTAATTATATCCGATGCTGTCTATTAATCGATTGACAAATTATAGCACCATTGGAATTTACAATTTTCTTCGAAATTCTTTCGATAAAACCTTTACACCAATCTCTTATACATAGCTTATATTAAATTGATAAGATAGAGACAGATTTAACAATGGATAATTTATCTAATTAAACTCGAGGAGCTTATGAATACAATAAACTTAATACAATAGAACTGTCAACGGTTTGGTAGATTAATCTTATTTTATTAATCACGATTCTTTATTAATCCAAAATAAATGAATGTCTTTCATTTTAATGATTGCCATCGAAGCTGAAGAATATGTATTTTTTCTTGTCTTATTTGTTTGAGAACAAGTTTAAAAAAAAAACAGTGTTATTGCACTAATGAACGTAAAAAATTGAAGAAAAAATTAATTTTGTATGGTGTTTTGTTAGAAAAACATTTGCTGAGGTTAAGGATCTGGAATATTCTAATAAATTTTTGTTTAAAATCGAGTTGAAAGTTAATAAAGTAACTTTTACCATTGATTCCGAAGGTAAACAAATGTTAAATTTGGAAAATTATGAAAGAAAATGTCGAAATTAAGCTATAAAATTCTATCTTCTAGTCATAACTTTTTAAAATTTAAATAATAATTAAATTAAATTAATCAAAAATATTAAAATTTATTAAAAATTCACAACATTTTAAAGAAATTTTTCAATATAGAAATTACGAAAATCATGTCCAGATTTGAAAATAATCTTTAAAAAAAAAGGGGGTCTCGAGTTACGAATCTATTGAGCAGGGCCCCAAAAGAGAAAGGGCCTATTATATGTTATAGCTTAGGCCCACAACAAGTCTAAGTCCAGCCCTGATATATTAAAGATTGCGTATACAAAAAAAAAAAGACAGAAAATTTGGGGGGGAAATAATATATAATTTAAAAATGGAATTTGAATCACAAAAATTCGAAAACAGCAATTTTGAATGGCGAATTTAAAAAAAAAAAAAATAATAATAATATAAAACTCAGAATTTCCAGCTCTTAAAACATGGGAAACAATAAATGTAGGAGATTTGAGAATTTCGTTTCTCAAATCTAAAACTTGGGAAACAATAAACATACGAATGCAGAGACTAGAAAATTGAATTTAGATAGTCGTGAAAGTTGGAAGGAGATTTGTAGAATTCTTTTCGAATCTCGAGACTTTAACGTGATATTTGAAGGGAGGAAGAACTTCAAAGTCTGCCATTTTGTTTTGTTTTTTCTTTATATAAATATTGACAAGGAAAAAAAAATTATAAGAGAAAACGAATAAAAGATAAAGAAAATAGTGACAAAGTGTTTTTTTCTATTCACGTGTCACCATGACGATGGGTCACGTGTGTCCCATCGTCACGATAGGTAGGACCCAACGATTATTACGAAATTCGATTTAGAGAGACAAAAATGAGTCAGCTGAGAATCTAAACATTTCTTTTTTATTATTATTAGTCCGTATGTTTGTCCGCGATTATTGAATTTCTTTCAATGTAAATTGTGTTGATGAATAGATCATTATTATTCTTTGAATTTTTTTTTTGTATATGTATCAGGCACAAAAGGCATTAGATTAGAATGATACTAAAATTTTGCACACTATCCCCTATAACATGCAATTTAGTTTTTTCAGCATAGAACACGGAGCTAGATTAATAATTCTAAGTAAACTACCAATGCAAACGTTAATAATTCTGTGTTTTTTTTGTGGATAGATTTGTGTAATTTTTATTAAAAAATTGTATATTTAATTAACGTTTCTTGTGTTTGAAATGTAAGGCCAACTTAGATTCAAACCCCCCCTTACAGTAGTGCGGTTACAACCGGACAGATGGCGACACTATACACGAAATTAATAAAATTAATTACGATTTATTAATAAATAATCGATGATTAATCGAATATTAATTAAGTAATGGATAACTGTCAAAACATACCAGTATATTTTATAGAAAATTACATATTATTCCGATAATATCTTCGAATATTTGTAATTTTTATCACGATTAATTAAATGTTTGCTTATTTCCTACAGCTTGTATAAATTACATTGACTTGTAACAATTTAAAATTAAAGTAGATGTATTGTTTAAAATGTTAAATATAATAAAGTGTATAGTTGTTTGTTCTTAGAGTAAAAATAAATAATGTAATGTAATGTGGAGGTTTACGAAGGAAAGCGTATGAGCGAGCATTGAAAAAAAAAACGAGAAAAATAAATAAAATTTACATTTATTTACTTATAGAAATGATAAAATATAGAATTTGTGGATAAAAATGAATGTAAAAGGTATTAAAATTAGCTTAAAGAGCGCTGGAATCTTTCTCATTTAGAAACTTACCTCCCTGATTTGGTGATGATCATTTCGGTGCCCAATTCATGAAATTTGTCCCAAAGTTCTTTATTTTCTAGATGACATTCGACTTTGGTGAGCTCCTCGCAGTTACATTGTGGTTTAAGTGCAGCGGCGTAAGGGTTGTTGGTCTGGTTCTTGCCGGATGAGGATGAAGGGGCAGGAGATAGATCGTTGTCTTCAACCGTGGTGCTGTCTGCCGCTTCGTCCGTGATAGGAGGAGAATTAGACCTCATACTCGCAGATGATGCGTTCTGGTGGGGAGAAATGGCTGGAGATACCGGAGGATCGGAGTCTGTGGGTGATGAAGGTGAAGTGTGCCTGTAGAACGGTGTCGTTATTGCGTTAGTGGAATCTGTGTCTGTTAATATTGATATATTTTCTAGAGGTTGCTCCATTGATTTTTCTGCGGAAGAATAATCAGATTTTAAACGTATATTCTACACAGATTACGATCCTTATCTCTAGAACTAAATTACAATTTGCTAAGGTGGATATATTAAACGCGGCCGCTATATGTATTTATTTTCTAAAATAACCAACCGGGCGGATCTTTCCCTTGAAAGAAACACGTTTACATAAGAAAATACCACACAGGAAGGTGATCACCCATGTTGCCGGCTTTGCTATGTATGTATGTGCGTATGTGTGTGTAAGTGTGTGTGGATAATTTCGTAAATTGGCTTTAATCCTTTTGTGGTGGTTTGGATACCGACAAACGACCCGGATGTTAGGGAATTAACCCCAACGACCTGGTCGGAGTTCGTTAATTGTATAGGATATAAGGAGTAATTCTCTTCCTACACCTAAGGTAAAGGGCTAAGAAGATAAATTGCTACAGACCATGAATTTTGTAACGTTTAATTCTGTTTTGTTTATCCATTTTATAGTCTTTTCTACTTAACGTTAAGAAGTAATCATTTAAGGCACGAAGGCCTATAATTCTATACATTGCAGTTTGAGAGCTAATTGAAAGTTACAATTCATACGATAGGTTACACTAAAATAGCTCTATGACTACTGTAGTTATAAGCAATGCATCTCTAAATTTACTATAGAAATTCTATACAGTAGCCAACTATGCCTATCAATCTAACAAACATAATATTGAATGATATTATAGACTAATTTCTACAAAATTGATGAGTTAAATGTGATTTAATCTATGCACAGATCAGTTATCTACACGTAAATATAGCTTAAAGCTTTATTATTAGTCACATTTATACATTAAATCCCTATTGTTTGCTTTAAAACCTTAAAGTTCTATATCCCTAATTGACCAAAAATACGAATTAACAATAAATACAACCGTATAATTCTGAAAAATAAGGTAAAATTGGGCAAGCTAAATGCAATTAGTTTGTTTCTGCATTGTATCTTATTAAGCAAATTACAATAATTAATAATAATCTTCTTATTATAATATTATTAAGTTGATTATTATTAATTAAAAATGTTCGGTTTGCAACCTTTATCCCGAAGTCACACCTTCTGTTTCGTCTAGTAAATTAAATAATTTTCACGGAAAATATTCGATTATTGAGAACCTACACACGAAACGTATGATTATAAGAACATATTTTAAATTCTATTGTAGAAATTCATGTAGAAAATAAGCTCCAACTGAATCATTTTAAATAATTGCCTGGTATTGAAATGCACATCTCGCTCGTCCATCCCATCCTACGTATGGCCAATTTAAAAAATAAAGTCTTGATAGTTTAAAACAACGAGAAATGATTATGAGTGTATTTGCAACTGAATAAGTGCATACAGTAGTAAAAATATAGGATTAAAGTATCATTATAGTAATTACTTAGGCCTGCTCCATGATCCTACTCGTTTTCACGACACGGATAAATGCTCACTTGCCTTCATATTCGTTTACATTTTCGAATTTCTACATAAACATTGCGACTATTTAGACATTACATAATCATTAAATTCACTCAAATTGTTGTTATTTAATAGTATAAAATTTAAAAAAAAATTAGAAAGTGGTTATATCATTCTTTCTTACGTCTTCTGCTCTATTAAAGTACCGAGAATTTTCTGCATTAATTAATGATATAATTACATTAAATGTAATGTATATATAGTCTGTAAATAGGATTCATTAGATGCGGTCCTATATTGTCTCAAGATACAAACTCAATTTTCTCTAATTATAAATGGTTCTACTCTTCTACGACTAAATATTAGGTGTACGACCATTTCCATATCCTATACATTAACTACTAAATAATTCATTAGTGTAGGTTATATTCAGGTGAACCTAAATGTAGATCATCCGTAGACCTATATAAAATTATTTATCTAGAAATAAACATTAATTATTCACGCGTAAAAACATATCCTGTATTAATCACAACTGTACTTTACTGTGTCTGGATATAGGTTTAATGACGACTACAATCAGTGTTGTAACACACACTAGTTTTAATATAGGTTTAATTAAAATTTATGCTAATTCTACATTGTATAGGGTTACGGGATTATAAAGCATTAAAATGCAGAGCCTAAAAGGCATTGTATAGGGCCTAAAAGCTTCTACAATATATGGCATAATGCAACCGATATAAGATAATACATTAACATACAATAAACACTGCATAATGTAGCATTACATTATCCTAAATAATATCAACGTTGTAGGCCAATTGAGTGCAAGCTTTATGTATAGCGGCCAAATTAGTACATAATATAGTCAATTTACACTATTGTATACTAATTTAATGCTCCATAGTCTATGTTAACTATTGATAAATACTTCACTATTCTATACTCGACTAAAGATAAGTAGCGAATGTTAAAGAACCTTTATTATATTAATTAATGATGTAGGCCTAAATACGGTCTCGCATTATCTAAACTTATACGTTATGCTAAATATGCAGTAAAGTATAGGATATAGGGCATAAAAATATATAGGATTAATTACGTAGTTTGCTCGCTCGACTGATTTAGGTAAATTTTAAAATATTCCTTTCGAATTAGTTGATAATTACAAGCAAGACATACAATCCTTAGATCTTAGATTTTAGGACTAATTTGCGCTTAATAAACATTATATAATTAATTATTTTTAAGTTGATTTATTTAAAAATATCTTAGAATAATAAGAAGAGTCGACGAAGATGAAAAATCTCCATTGGCAGTAAGGTTAGAAACGTCATTTCTAGAACGAAAGTAAAATAAACTTGAAAAATCTATCATGAATTAGATTAAGTGGTTGGCTTTTTCTTTTATTTATACAATTTAAGTAAAACCATAAACGGATTTTTATTACCCAAACCGACCTTTTGATCTACAGAAACTGTTAACGTCTTTCAGGACGTAAATCTTTCACGATTCGATGGAACAAACTATTCTTGAGTTATTTGGATCATAAATAGCCATTGCTACTTACACTACACACGACCGACATTCAATCTATAAACAGGATAACAACACTTTCTGGCTATTCTAGTTGCAGTTACCTATACAGTATATGCTTTATATATATATATATATCAAATCTCTCTCTACAGATTTTCGGATTTAAGCTTATATGGAGAGGAGGAATTGCTGTCACTCCGCCTTCTGTTATTCTAGTGGTTGATATCACATTGACAACTGACACACTCACATATGATAAATGTGTTCAGCATTTAGTCGGGATAAAAATGGTAGATGACTCTCTTTTCGTCTCTGGGATGCTTTTCAAAGCTGACATCTGCCAATAGGCCCACTCTTAAAAAGATAAGGGGGCAGAAATCTCTCATTGGTTATCGGTTTTGTGACATAGGTAAGCTTCCTTTTATCTTTTAAATAATAAAATAGTTGAAATTTAAAACTAGTTTATTAAGAAATTTTCTCGTTTAATGTATTAAAAACTTAACCGAAATTTGGAAGAATTCGCTCATTTTTCGTTAATTTAACAAGTAACACTTCATAATTGCGTACAGTTTCGATGATAATAAGCTTTCTAATTATTATCTTTCGGTAGCAGATCGTTTAATTGGAAGAAAAGGCAAAGCGTTGAAACCAGAAAAATTAATTAACCATGTTTTTCTCCGATGTGATTAGTTTATCTTCTCTTCTCCTTAACGATTTCGATGTTTGTGCGAATACGCTTATGACATTTCACAGATATACGTTACATAAAAATATATTTGCCGAAATTACAAAATTTGCATCTACAATAATTTCTTCAAAATTCTTATTAAAAAAACATTTCTTCTCTTTTTAATATACGTGCATATTTGTAAATCGATTGCCATCTTCTATAGGCAAGATGCTAAATTCTTCAATGATAAAGTAGAGAATTCGGGAGCATTTTAAAAGTAAAATTCGTTAAGTTTTAAACCCGAAATTAATTTAATTCGAAATTTCAATTTATAAATAAAGATTTAAAACGATTAGAATTTATTTTTTCCACTCCTCTCTTGTAAACTTCACGACTTAACACAACTCGGTTGCATAATTTAACGATTTAGGATCATTTAGAGCCTTAATATAGGAAAAATTGACTACCTTAGAGCTTAGAGTGGAAGAAAAATTTAGAAATTCGTTTATTTACTTTGAGAAAAGGCTAATATTTATAATAAAAATGAGCGCAAATGCATAATGTCGCTGAATCTATAAAGCATAACAAACAATAAAGAATTCAATAAGATTTACTAATTTATTTGTTAATTTATCAAAAGATTTTAAGATTAAAAAAAATATTAGTTTTAAATGTAAATTTTAGTGACGTAAATGAGAGTTATGTGTTATATAAAAGATGAATGCAGTTATGTACTGTACTTTAACTGTAATGTGAGCTTTAGATTTAGGATTTATAGGTCTAGTGATAGATTTAGCATTATTAACTTGATTTATCTTTCCAGCACCGCAAACAGCCGGACATATTAGGCCTGTACTAATTCTATAATAGGTTTAAGTGGATTTAATTTATTTAGAAAACATTAAGCATAATCGAGCTAAATTAGACTTGACACTGATACTAACTATTATTGTCCAGATCTAATTACTCCTCAAAGAGGATAATTTCCTAATAGAGAGAGCGCTAAGTAGTACTAATTTATGAGGATTATAAAATTTCCCCGCTCTCTATGGTTATTAGGCCTATAGGCTATTGATCAGAGACATTTTAAGCTGTTTTAGCTAGCGTGCTTGTAAATTATGGCAGATATGTGCCTAATTTTCTGATATAATGGTCGACGAATACATTTACAAAAGGTAGATAGGTAAGTTAACAAGCTTATCAACTAAACTATTTGGCCTAATTTTGTTTGTAACAATGCTTTTAACGGAAAATTTGGCTAATTTTGAAGTGATTCTTAATGAAGATTGCTGCATTCCCGGTCTCCTCCACTATCTAACAGAGATAATAAAATGTAACTTTCGAAGTTTACCGAGTTTAGGCCTATAATTGAGACTAAATAGGCAGGTTTTTTCGCCTTTATTGGTTTTAGGCACGCGTTTGAGATAAAAGAAATTAGTCCATCCACAGCTTGGTATTAAAGTCTAATTTGAGGGGGAATCTAAATGTAGAATGAGATTTAGATGTCTTCTTTAATGAGTATCTACTTTTAGATTTAAGTCTCCTGTATAATTTGGCTTGAGTTTTGCAAACCCAAGCGAATTAGACGCAAATATAATTGGGTTCATAAATTATGGTAGCTAAGAAATTTGACAAAATCTAAGAATTCTAGGGGAGAAGTTTTGCTAGGAATTCACTGGGGTCCGTCAGAGAAAGTGCTGAAGGGAACCCTAACCCGTGTCTAATCTTGTCGGGGGTGAGAATTATATCCAAAAAGCCGGATGGAAAGACCCCCTAATTGTCATTTCGCACATGACATGTAATTCGCCGGAACTGACATGTAAGCAATATGCACATATAAAGACAGTTGAGGCCTAGAAAGTTTAAGGGACGATAATGAAGATTTTTGAGGATGTAAACGTTTCCTTTTCTTCATCTAAATTGCTTTATGGCCTATAGGCCCGTTTCGTACATCATTTATTCGCAGACAATCGTCAGTTTGGGTAGATTATACGCGGTGTTTAATATATGATGCAAATTGATTGTCCTCGTGGGAGAGACCTTTTATTGGCTAGCCATTTAATTCATCCAGGTTAACATGAACTTCACGTAATTAAAATTTCCCCCCAAGTTGAGGTGGAGTCGGGATGGTGCCTTGCGAATAATCAGCATGTACGTAGGCGGTCACGTAATTACCCTATTTATTCACAGCATTCTGTAGAATGGCATCAAAGGCGGCGCCAATAGCCAGGCCCTATGATAAAACAATGGCGCCAGGTTTTATAAATTTTAAACTTTCGATATTAACACAAACTTATCTCCAGCTTCGAGTTAACCCATTCAAAAAATTACTTTAACAGTAGCTGCACTCTGTCAAAAGTTATATTTAGTAACCATACTAATTTTAAATGGGAAACATTAGCGAGTGACACACAGTTAGCCATTTTTTTCCCTTCCACACTCCTTCGTATATAGACTATATAAATAATGTTGATACAACAACAATACTACACATCTGCAATTCTGTAGCAGTTGTATAATTCACGGTTGAATTAACCAACCCATTTGCAATTTCACAGAGCTGTTAATGTAATGATACGTCTGGATTAAAATATAACAAACAGAATTTCTTTTAATGATTATTTTCCATCTCGATGTGATTCCAAACGGATGTCACCGCTGTCACTCAAGAGCTAATTATATTTACCAGAACTATAATTAGGCTTGGGGCAATGTCGTTGTAATCAGTCTACTTTAGTGAGTCAGTTAAGACAAATCAGTTGAAATCCCGAAGACAGTTCACTATTCGTTACGTCAATCCAATGTGAGATTAGTCGTGCTTTTTTTCACTCCCCTCCTTCCTCTTAAGGTCATCTTAAGAGGGAACAAATTAGATCCATGGCAAAAGGATTGCTTCGAGATTGCTGAGACAAACCTTATTGTTCTTTTTACCTGGCTATAGATAGAACAACATGTTTAATGTCCATGACCAAACGTGGTATCCATTGTGCTTTGTTAACATTAGAGAAACCTCTCACAAGAAGAGTGAAACACCGATTTATAAAACCTAAAGTGAGCTTTTCGGAAATTTAATTATTTATAGTAAAATAAATGTATTTTTATTATCATTTATTTACTTGGGTGGAATTTTAAGGAAATTAAAGCACGAGTCTTAATAAAGAACCTTTTAGTGGGTGTAGTAAGGGTTATAAAGAGAATCTAAATAGAAGAAACGTCATAAATGCCGGATATAATATTACAGGCCTACTAAAACTCTTACAAATTTAATAAAGAAAAAAATATATATAAGACTTGAATTATAATAACTTGGATATTAACTTTGGGTGAGAAGGCAGCCTTAACACTCAAGTTTTAACTCGATTACGATTCGGAGTTCAGTCATTTC
Source organism: Centruroides sculpturatus (assembly GCF_000671375.1). Taxonomy (NCBI): domain Eukaryota; kingdom Metazoa; phylum Arthropoda; class Arachnida; order Scorpiones; family Buthidae; genus Centruroides; species Centruroides sculpturatus. Next base: position 787,508 of record NW_019384381.1, read on the forward strand.
TAAAGAAATTAGACCCATTTTTAGTATTTTATAATTCAACATTTATTATATTTTAAACTAAAATTAGAAGTTAAATTTAATAAACTCGTAAAAAAAGAAGCAATATTTAAGATGCCAGACACCTTAAAATATGTAGAAACTTAAACATTAGCCACTTGTTTTTTTAATGAAAGCGATATTTCAAAGACAATCATATATGAAAAACACATTTCTGTCGCCTTGTTTTTAAGTTATAAATAAATCGGAACGGTTACAAATATACCTGAATGTAGAGGAGGTGGCGTCGAAAACAACTTCCACGTGTGATGGTCTACACCTAACCTTGGAGATTAATACAAAGTCGACTTTGTTGCTTTACGGAACGACAAATGTTCACAAATCTCGAGAGCGGCATGTTAAATGTGAAGCAGAATTATCAACTAATGACCCCGAATGTTGGCTGCGAGAATCCGGATGTGCAACCTGCATATAGTTGCCAAGAAATTTTGAATATGTGGCTAATGAAGCAACGAAGGATGCTTACTATCTTTATTAAGCAAAAAAATCTTTCTAATTATGCAAACTTTGCTACTATAATAATATCCTTACCAGCCTATCTATTACATATTAACTTATTTGTACCCTGATTAATCTTCCTACTCGTGTTTTAGATCATATAAATTAATACGTAATCTTCTTTTTTTTCCAGATATCTTCATCTTAAAACTCTACAAGTCTCTTTATCAAGATTTAATTAAAATTTATGAATATAGGAAGCCTTTTGAATATTCTTTTCTTATCTAATGTCGTATAGGCTCGTTTCCTGCTACTATCCATATAGAAGTACCTCTATGCAGAGCTTGGTGTCGTGTTAAATCATCATTAAGCAGTAGATCCAGGAAGGGGAGTTTCTCACACACTTTATTCTTGATGTAGCATGAAGTGGAAGTCGGGTCCAGTTTTCGAGTGTTTAATTCATAAATGCCAACTCTATAGCGTGGCTTTTAACATCCCAATTGCTGTATATACACATATAAAAATGTTCTATTCTTTCTACACAAGAATTGATTGCTATTCTGTAACGAATTGATCGATTATGTAAACTTTTCCTCTTATGTCTCCGAGTAGAATGGATAATTATACACATTAAGAGAGTAAGCTGCAGGTATATTAAACAATTACATCATAGTTACTATATAACTAGTATCGAGAACTAAGAGAAGGAATGTTTAAAAATATTTCTGTAAACATCAAATATTACATAATCTTAGATATTTTAAATTTAATTTAAAAAATCTACGGATAAATTATATAATTTGATAGGAAATCAATTATTTTTAAACGATTTATAAGCTTATTTTTAATTCTGAAATTTCCCATATTCGATAATTATATTTAGCTCAAAGGGCCAAATTTGCCCTTTGAACAATAGTAGCAATCGAGCGTTTGTGGTCTTTAGATAAACAAAACAAGATAAGAAGACATTATATGTCAAAGTTCAAAGCTAATCTGTATATCTAACATTAATTATCTGATCAATAAGTTCCACAACAATTCAATTATAGAAAATTTACGAGAAATTCAAAATGTAATAAGAAAATGATAAAAATATATATATATATATTTTTTAAGATCGGATCTAAATATGTAAACAAGTAAAATGTTAAAGTTTACATCTTATTGTTTGAAAACTGTAGATTTATTATTCGTAGAAAAAGGGTGCAGTACGGATCGATGACCAATAATCTCGCCTGTTTTCAATTAGGTTGTTTGTGTTTGGTTTCGGGTGAGGATTGAGGTTGGAAGGAGAACCTCTCTAAGCGTTTCCGTGTGGAAAGCTAGCAGATAGACTTACATCCAAGCAATTTAAGGAAGAAAGTAGACCAGACACGCTCTTCTTTATATCTTCTACACGCGAACTATCTACGGCACCACTTTTCCCTTTTATTACGACTGGGATTTTAAAAGATAAAATATGATCCTTCGATTTAAGAAAGTTAAAATCAATTTTAAGTGTAATCGAAACAAATGGATCTTCTTTTTCTTTTCTTTTTTTCTTTTTCTTTTATTTTATCTTTAAAATTATTCCGTTAGAAAATGGTTTTCATTTTAATTTTAAAAAGCATTTGCATCTTCTCCAAAATTCATTGATCTAAATCTTCTTGATATAGGTTTATGGATACGATATTCTGATTAGATTAGGCATTCTCGTGGCAGTGTATAAGGCTGATTTTGCAAGAAATTCTTCTGTTAATTTTCCTTTTTGCTATCGACCTCAATTATTTTCAATATCAAATACTTCTTGTAGGGCCTTAGAAAATGAAAGGCCCTACAGGAAACCACATTTTCAATTATTTCAAAATTTTTATTATTGATAAAACCTAAATCTCGGATATTCATCTTAACTGATCCTCCGCATCCTGCTGTTAAAACTAAACTTTTATACTGTTATGTAGACATAATAGGCCCTAATAAGGCAATAAGATCGCAACTACTTTTCTTCGGGAGGCTTCAAACAGGTTATAATCTGTTGAGGCCTCTTAATCGCACTTAAATTTAGGCCTGTATGTAAATACAATATTCTTTATTTTAGAATGTATACGTACTATGAGAATTATCTTCACCGTAACCGATATCAGGCCTTCGATAGGGTTTAGACACGTTTTAGTACCTCATATTGAGTAAAACTAATAAACCAAACTCACAAATCTGTTGTCAGAGACGAGGAAAAAAGAGGGAAAAGGCGATAGATCTTGTAAATGGAACCAACCTATGTCAGCGTATAGTGTAACTTAAAACTGTAAAGTGTTGTTTGAGGCCTAAACATATCCCAGATGCCGAGATCCCGGATCGCTGTGACAACCTATCCTGGATAAACTGTTAAAATCGCGACCAAATACCAAAACTTAACGCGATAAGCTACTAGTGTTGATGTGTGGGAGATGGACAGATTGTTAAACAAGGAAGATCAAATTTAACGAGAAGAAGTATATGGCCAGTTGACTTCTAACCCGGATTTATACAGCAAATTCTATTTGTTTTTTATATATCAATTATAGAGCTTTTAAACTCGTAAATTAGACAGGACTAAACTAAGAGGACTTTAAAAAAATATGGAGGAAAAAAGACCGATGATAAATAAATAAGTTCAAAATAAAGATATGTCCTAAATCAAATAAAATTATTAAAAAATAATATAAAAAATCCCCCTTCTGAGGACGAACAAACAAGGCTTTAGTAAACCGAAACAATGACTGGATCGTTGACTTAACTGCTAAAAAGTACTCTAAATTTCTCCACAGACATCATTAATTGTTAGAAATTTATATAAATATTAGAATTTGTTGGTTTCCCAATGATATTCTGCAATATCTGAAGGTCATTAAAGCCAATGAGGCTTAACGTTCAATAGGAATAAAGGGATTAACTAGGATGCGTTTTTCTTCGCTAGATATAATAGACAAGTAATAATAGGCCAGTAAATAAGCATTCTAAACAGATTTGTGGCTTAAATACATCCAGAAATTGCATTCTATGCATCATATAATGCAACAGAAGTAGCCTAATTAGCTTTAAAATTTAAATTTCTAAAGCTATTTCAGAAGTATAATTAGAAGGTCTTAAACTTATAAAGTGTAATCTAGTTTATGCAGAAATTCAAAATTTACTTTTCGAGTTTTTAAATTTAAAAACAATTGCTTCTATTTTAAGAAAAAAAGGAAATTTAAAATTGGATTCTTATAAAAAAATCAATGGAGGTTATTTCTATAAAATTAAATTGTTAAAGAAACTATTCATGAATTAAAAATCTTGCATTAAAGTCGATTTATCAATGTCACTTTAATGGATTTTGAATTTATTAAACAGTTAGAAAAAAGTATAGAATGTTACTTTTGATAAGAATTCATCAATATAAATCAATGGAAGATAGATCAAGTCAATCGTAAGAGGCCTTCACGATTTTGATGATAAGCCTTTTGGCCTTTTCGAATTTTTCTTGTTGTTCATCTTCCAGAAACCATTAGAACGTAAATCCTTAACAAAAAAAATCAAAGATGGTTATCGGGAGAAGAATGGTACCTTGTAAAAAGTGGATGACAATCAGGAAATACTCTTTATAACGTTACGATTTAAATTACAAGACGAGTAACAGAATGTTATAACGATTTATAGTGGGGCCTACAACAATTTTGACACGGAATTGATAGATAGAATGATGCATGACAGCGGAACTGTCTCCAGTTGTGGACAGAAGCAGGAGCCACTGGAGTCTTTAATAATGCAAAGGTTGTTAGACCTAACTGTGCAGCACTGATTTAACTTGATTAATTCCTCTCTCCCACCAATCCGCTATAATTGGATAGAACGGTAGGAACTACTACAGACAGCAAGAATGTCTCTCAAACTCGTCTTATCAAAATTTAAATCCTCGTTGCAATATAAACCTAAGTTCTTATAAAAAAGCCTGCTTATATAAAAAGAAAACTGTTATATTTTCCTTTAAAATTATTTATTACTAAACATGGGATATGCTGATTTTTATCATATAGTTTAATGCCTAGTAGGCAAATATCTTCAGTGTTTTTTTTAGAATAAATAATTTATAGCTCTACTAATAAATTAAGGCTTTAGACTTCCTGCAAATCGTGCATCTGCTCAATTTACTGATCCACCTGGCTCGATAAGGCATAGGATCGTTTCCTTGTTAAACAATTTGTGCAAAGGCCCGACGGGAGAAGATAATCTTACCATAGATCTCGAATTTCTTAACTTTTGCTACCATCACTGCAAAGTATCGGCATTCTACATTACCGAGAAGAATTTCTATGAGTTATTTCACGAGCCTCTGAGAATTTAATATAAATACATTATTAAACGGGTTTAAAATAAGGCTATTTTAAATTTTAACTTAGGCCTAGAACTCTGAAGGTATCCTCGATTGCAAGAGACTTAAATTAATGTTCTGGTAAGATTTTTAAGTTAGAAATAAGCTCTTAAAATGACGAGTTTTCTATTGAGGAAGGCTCGATAATCTCAATTTTATCAAGAGTTTTTGTTGGTTCGAGATGAGAGAAATATGCCAATTGCGCGTACAAGAAGGGAGCTTCAGAATACACGCGCTACTTCTAAGTGCTACTATTTATTAATCATTTAGAAGGGACGAGGACTTACCTTGTAGCTTGTCTTTGCGATTTAGAGGTCCCGTTCGAGACATGATGGCCGCTATGGAGAAGTCCGTGGCCCGATGGCCTATGGTCGACTTGGTCACAGCACCTATTGGCTGCGACTCTTGCATCCCGATGCCTTCGTCGCAGATTAACATGGGGCACGTACCGGACGTTACTACTTTTTTACGAAAAGATTGTCCCGTTTTACACGTGTTCGAATGTCTTATAGAGAGCTTTATTTGCTGTTTACATAGTCCGAGAACGGGCTCAGTATCCCGAGGCGTCGATGCTCAGTTTTACGGGGTTCTTCAAGGGAGACCGTGTTCCATGACGCTACCGGCGACAACATCTGCCGTAATGGTGACGTTTCAACACCGGCAGCACTAGTGCAAGACCCACGGATAGGTGGCGCTTGTTACAGGTCGGTGTTGGTCCGCGATGGGCGGAGTAATGCCTCTACAACTTTCCGGAGTGGGTGGGTTGCTAAATGTTGGGAGGTGCACAACAGCTAATTTTCTTCCCTCTATGCTGCTCTAATGCGCTGATATTAGGGTTACGTTGGGGCGTTGGAGAGACAGACAGTCGCTCTCTTTGACTGACATCTTTCGATTGACGGTGCTGACAAATTTGTCATGCATTCTGCTGAGGTTTATGTAATGGGAGGAGATCCATCGGTTCTGCCGGTTTCGATTACAGTTTAAAAATTAAAAATAATAAAAAAATATTAAAAAAATCAGACGATGATGACGTCTTCCATCTTTCGTCTTCTTCCCTAAAAATATTAGAAAAAAATTTTTTTTTAAGTATTAAAAAAATTTTGGAGTGGAACTGTTATTTGTGGTTTTAAATAGAGAATTTCATCACCGAGATCGCGTTGCTTTTCAGAAAAAAACAAGTTAAATAGCACCTTTTCAAAGGTCAGACCTCTTTATTGACAAATTAGATTGATTAAAAAAAGAATTAGAAAAATTCGTTTAGAAACAATCGCAGTTCGATAAGATACAAAAGAATGGATGCTAACTATTATTAAATATATTTAAATGTGTATTATTTGCTTGAAGATGATTTAAATTGACGAAAATTTTCAGAATTTTACAACTTTGCATTCATTTAAATCATGTTTTCTTAACCGAATCATGCATTTCCTGTTGTGTTCGAGTATTGTAAGATCTCAGAGATAGGGAAACTTACTGAGTAAACAACAGCATAATTGCGTGTTTTGCATTATAGAATGATTGTGACGTGTTTAAAATTTAATTACATTGAAATTACGGATTAAAACATGATTGAAAGACAAAAGAAAATTAAATAGTTAAATAGGTTATCCAGTCGTCATTCACATGTCAATGTAAAGCACGTGAAAACCATAATTGTTCTAGTCTAAGTTTAATCTTTCAAGTCACGTATATTATTTAAGCTAAGGGGATGAGAATTCTCAAAGCCAATAGTGCCTTACAGCTGAGAAAAAGCAACCCCCCCCTTGTACGGTTCATTGTGACGATTTCCTTCAGCGCTCTCACTTATAGGGATCCTTATCTTATTATTTACTTATAGTTGAAAGGTATAGTTTATTTAAGTATTTCTCCCCAATAAAATTAATGTCAGGAAAATCTCCCCTCGGAGGGGCATTCATTATGCACTGGGAAGAGGGGACCTTTTTTTTTCTCTTCGCTGTTTTCACATGTTGTAACATTTTTCACCTTGCTACATGCGACAGAAACATAGATTTTATCGAATAAAACGCCAAGATAGAGGTTTTTTAAGGAAATTTCTTTGATATTTGAGGAAATTTCCTCTTAGGTAAGATATAATACTTTAAAATATTGCTTTCTTACAGTAACTTTGCGATTGCAGTATTTAAACCGCTTACTGTAGAAGGAAGAAACGTGAATTTTAAAGTAAAATTTATTAAATTTATCAAATTTATGAAGGAAAAAAATATGCAAACATAAATTTATTCGGGAGCCAAAAGCAGTTTACCTCCAAAAAACGAAACCACGCCATCTAGGGGAGGAACAGAGAACTATCGACGAGTCACCATTTATATAATTTAATCAATTAAGATTTTTCTTATCCGTATTTAGAAAAAAAAAGGATGGTTAAGTCGCGTTATACCTTAATTTACATTTATAAGAAATTAATAGGGTATTCGTGCCCGAGGAAGAGGCCCTCGCACCTTATCTAATTTCGTTTGCGACTGAGAAAACTTCGTACAATGCGGATATTTGGAGGGTAAAGACCACCCCGATGACGGTCAACCTACCTTTATAGTTCGCACTTATTCCATTGTTAGTATTACCGACGTCATATCGACGTCATCGAAATACAACGGAATTCTTATAATTGTGGCGGTCATCATTCCCACAGAACACAACAATGGACGGCTATCAAGCGAAACTGGTCATTTGAGGGTGAGTAATGACCCGAAGTGTGCCTGGGGGATCTTGGTGCAACCCTAAGCCATTAACAGGTGCTAGAGTACAGGAACCAGCTGTACAGCATTTAATTTCGTCTTCTGTTTACGTCCTGCAATAGCTTATCCAGACACGCGACCTTCTAAAACTCGAAAATGGCCTCTTATAATTAATATATTCAGCATCTTTCGTATCTTTGGTAGTTCCTTTGCATACCTTTCCTGTTGGATATTGACTAGATACAGGAGAGAAGGAAAAAAAAAAAAAAACATTAAGAGTTTAAAAAAAAAGGCTAGAACTATTTTATTTATCCATCAGGATCAGTTGGTGAGAGGCATAAAACAATTTTGATCCAGTTTTTCTAAGGTGATGGAGAGGAAAAACAACTTTTTTACGACGTTAATCATTGCTGTCATCTATAAGGATAATTCTAGTTCGGTCGCAAATTCTGAACCTGTGACAAGAGGGAAATTTATCACAACACTATGGAGGAAATAGTGTTTACTCGAAGCGTTAGACCCAATTTAACAGTAGAAACTGTGTTAAAAACTCGTCGATAATTGTCCTTCTAGGTAATGTAAACAAAATTGGTCTGCACTTAATAAGTGGAGAGTCTGGTATCAGAGGGACTGCATTCGAACAGCCAACGACTCAAATGTGGCGCCGGTCAACGTGTTGGTCCATATAACCTAGATCAAGTCGTCTGTCCGCTGTTTTAGATCTGGTACCCCTCACTACTTAGCGACATAATGGTGTCTGTGAGATAACGACTCTGACTGGGAAAACTTAGGCGACCAAACACGGTTTTATCAATGCACTCACTCGCCAACGCGACGGAAATAGAGGAGTACCGAGCGCCATAGGAGGGCCCCGACTTCCTTTCATTAATGGTTGTATTAAAATGTGTTTTATACGACCAAGCTAATTAGTTAGGATCGGCTAGTTAAAACTTGATAAATCTTTCGATCTTTATCTTACAAACAGGCGGTCTGGACGGAGACAGAAATAAGAAACTGGCAGATGTCGATGACAAGTTTTAACTTTCTTCCGGTGCCACGACGACATTATTGAAGAAGCGAAGACAAGACTTGACCACCCACCTTACAGGCAAGGCTCTTGGCAAGGTCAACGCATTGCGTCATAGAGCACATACACACATAGTGTTCAATTTATTTTGGAGAAGTTCTCTATACTTTTCTTCGTCCCCAGAAAGTTTTTTAATATAAAAAAACGGAAGAGATAAACGGAAAGTTAAGAAGTGCCATTAAGTAGAATTTACAGTAAAGATAAATAAAAAAAGGAGCGTTATTAAGTAGGGCCTTGAGGCTAGGCGTGAATGAATCAAAAGGGCCTTGTAGCATGGAAGAAAAGGCGTCAGCCAGTCCTCATTCTCAGTATCTCGTCAATAAAGCAGAGTGATAGTTTGGTCAACAGATACAGCGAAGTAATCGTCCAGATTTGTTGGCGCCGAACATATCGGGGACTGGAGACAGACGAATGTTTTGGAAACAATATCATGGGCAGCTAATGGAAGGAAATTCAGCCTTTTAACTGTTCCACACAAACCATAAAGCGTTAGCCGCCTAATTATCAACCAGTTTGCCTTCTTGCGTAACCGCTCGCATGTTAAGACCAAGAGGGAGATGCCGAGTGATACTTCACCTCCCGGAAAAGTTATTATGGAGTAAAATTACACTCGCCACGTTTAATTAATCGCCGGTTTAAAAATAATAACGCGTATCACAGATGGCACGTAAGCGTTAAGCTCTTTATTAGGATTATACTGTATATATCTTACACCCAATACAACCCACAGCCGCATAAGAGATGAATTAAAATACTGTGTATATAGGCTATATATAAAGGAAATAATTAAAAAATTATATCGTAACTTCCCGTTACACAATGGATCGATAAATTATCGATACAGTAACTTGTATAACGTTACGTAACGAATTTTTTATCACTTACGTAAGTTATTGTACGTTAAGTAATATTACATAAAGGGGGCTTTTAATGCTTCGTGATATTTAAACCGTGTTAATGCGTGTTTTCATTGGATGGCCGATTTTAATAGCTATTTTCCTAACCGTAACAGTTTCTAAAAGCGTCAGGAGAGTTAAAATACTTAAGTAGGATGACACGCGATACTCGTACTGTTTATCTTAGTTAAACCGAAAAACTCTTTAGTCTCTTTCTTTATGGTAACATACGTCAACATTAACAAAAGTCGCGGCATGTACTTAGCAAAGCGCTACTGATGCTGCCAACGGGGAGACAGTATCGCTCCGTCAATGACAAAGCTACGAAGAATCACCCTCGTCACTCCTCCAGTATTAAATGTCCTTTAGTAAAAGATGCAACGTCGGCGACCTCTTTTCTTCCACAAAACTCGTATTTTTATCGTATATACTGGTAAAGTAACGAGGAAGAGAACCCCCCAGACCTCTATCATTACTCATTCTTGCATGGATCGCCTTTGTAACGCATCTCCCGTTACCGTTCTTAATATAGTCCTTGCGGGCTTTATAATACGGATGCGAATTCGGTCGTACGTCTGTATTTTAATATTTCGAACTGACAATTATTAATAGATTCTTCTTGTACAACAAAGTCGACCTTGAACGGAATCGTAAATCATACTTATCTACGTCGTGCATCATGCAAATCAGCTGGATATTCTGGTGCAATCGACATCTCGTTACCATCGTTCTGTTCTTTTTTTTTTGTATTTTTGTTTAAGTGTGTTTGTTAAGTTAAAATGGAAAAATCTCACCTGTAATAAGCGCGTTTATGGAACGGAGGTGCGTGCCACACGTTCGACTTTTGTGTTGACAGCGCTATGCACCATTCCTACCGTATCTCCGTACGATCGTATCGAAGAAGGTGCCCTGCGCCGCTTTACAATAGAACAGCACGCTCGAGCTGTCACCCCCTTTACACCGTCACGTGACCAGATCGTGTACGGAAATTACACGCATTGGTTCGACTGTCCGACCACTTCACGCAAGTCATTCCGTATTCGGGTCATAAGCCAGTAGTAATGAAGTATGTCATTTGTCTGTTCGCAGTTGATAATAATGAATAATCTGCCGTTTCGTTTACACGTTTGAATGGTATAATAGTTAGTAAAGGTATTACAGAAGCTCTGGAGGTGTTACACAACCGAGATTTTTCACACGGTTGTTGACGTTTCTATATTTTAACGCGTACAGTACCCAATGCCGTAACATCGCTGTGCGTGGTTAGAATGAGGAAACATGCGAAAGTTCACAAACTCTTAAGTTCTTCAACCTCCCAAAAAAAACGTCTGGGAGAGATAAAACTCGTGCAAAATGTAAGAAAAATGCATTTAGTTTTATAAATACTTTTTATAATTCCTACACAAAACTATTTAATTTTTATATTCCGTGTATCACGAAAGTAGTGAGGGTAGTTCATAGAATTTGATTTACGTGATAGCTCACATTAAATATCGTGTATAGTCGATGTGTCTTACATTTTAATATAGGATCACGATTCGGGTTTGTAGGAATATTTATCGGCTATAAAATTTTATTTAAATTTTTTATATATCAAAGTATATACATATCTAAAGTTTTATAGTCTTGTTTTCTTTATCGACGTGATGTGGCTATTAAGAAGTGTTTCTAGAAAGTCGTTCTACATTTTTTGGATCGAATTCTGATTAGTTTAAGCCGAATACTTTGTTTGTTTGCCTTTTTCCCTCTTACATTTTATCCTCTTTAGAGTGGCCTAGTCTGATCCGCTTGAACTTTGACACGACTCTTGACAGGCGTAATGTCACCTTATACATCTGATGTCTGTATGACGTGTGCTAGGATGGAGAACTCACTATGTGGTCCTACCCATTCTGTAGAGATTAAAATATATATAGAAAAAATTCGCTTTGTATAACCGAAAATATATAATCTTACTGCTACATTGCCGAAGAGTAATTTTCTATGGGATGCTATTTAAATCTATTCGTAAGAGAGATCACATAATCCACGTTAAGAGCAAGAACTGTCTTTGATTAATAATAAAAACTAAAATTCGTTAAGCTAAATTTAATTTACACGGTGATCAAGAAGTTACTGTGCTCCTACATTAAACGATGCAGGTGAACAGTGACGTTTCCATCATCCTGTACAACAAAAATAATAATTTTCCTTGATATAGAAGGCTCTTATATCGAATCTTTGTTCATAATTTAAACATTCCACTGCAAAATTTTTGTTTTAAAAATCAAATTTATTTATTAAAATCAAACTAAAACACCAATTCCATCCAGTAAGTGAAATTCACTACTCAAGATGTAATGAATGATAATACAAGAAACTAAAAACAGTAGAAAAAAAAATTAAATAGGCTAATCCTGATATTCAAATAAATCAAATTAAAAAAAAGAATCTTGCATAATTAAATTATAATTATTATTTAAAATAATAATAATAATAATAATAATGTTAAGTGTAAATTATTTTTAAAAAAAATTAAGAACAGGTCTTTTAATCGCTTAATAATCGTCCGGTAAATACCGAACGTTATAGTTAAACATACCAAAATGTCATCCAGGATGGAAGTCAAGCTTGGGTGGTCTTATTTCTCTCGAATTGAGTTTCCTCCCACTGCTTTTTTGTGCTTCTTCAAGCGGAAAATGCGCGCTTGCACTCTATTGACAGCTACTTTACTAGTTAGAATTTAACTAAGCCTTCAACCCACCTACACATGATTCACCTTCTCTTTAAAGAAAAAATAAAAAGAAAAATGTTTTTAAGGAAGGTTTATAGAGTTTAAGCAACCTTAAACGACCCTCGAACAATTTAAGTTTATAGCACAGACCAAAAGAAAGAAAAAAAAAAGGAGAGAAATAAATTATAAGGCTATAACAGAATGACCTAATTAGAAAGTGATAAAAGATAATGATTAAAAGATGAGTTAAAATATTTCAAGTAATAAAATTAATGAAGAATACGTGTTAATTTTTTTTTATTATTATTATAAATTTTCTTACTTAATCGTTGTAATTACCGAGTTAACTTCCACGCTTAAATCCTTTGGAGTTTTGATTATGGCGTAACTCTTAATCCATTTATTTGTCTTGTAATTTGTAGTTATACATTATGTTGTTCTATTCAGCCTACAAGTGACTGTTGCTTAGCAACATGTTTAATTAAATACACTAAATCGTAGCGTGCATGGTAATAGGGTAGTGGGCGTTAACAGTTGGAAAATTTAATTTGGCTTTGCAAAAGCCGTTTACGAGTTCAAGTTTAGTTTAAGAGTTCATTTCTAATCATTTAGTTAAAAATATAAGTTTAAAATTTTCTAGAGAAGATTTTTGAATGTTTTAAAGGTTTTCGATACGAAGCGTGACCAACTTTCTGTTGTTACACGTTAATGCGGTTTAAAAACATGATTACTAATGAGGGTAAAAGGAAGAAAATTATATGCAACAAACTTTTATAAATAAATTTATTTAGGTAACGAGTGGGTTCTGATGTTAATCCTGTTGATATTCCCGCGACTACCTACATTAAAAGATCTACGAAGGTCACGTCGAACTGGATCGTTAATTGCCTGGAGCAAACGAGAAAGAAAAAAAAATTGCCTTAATTCGGATGATGAGCGAATATTCACACTTTTGCCCATAGGCTCCTGTTTATTCATAGTTATAAAAAGTTAAAAATGTGTAATAAGTAGAGACTTAATCCTATTACATCAATCTAATGACATTTTCCTCTAATGTTTCTTTTGAAAATTTCCGTCATCTCTGCCTCTAAGCATCATAAACGTGGATTCGTTTCGTTTGATGGTCATTTCAGCACCTCTTCTCATTATTCAAAATGTCATCTGGAACGAGATTCATTTCCTCTTTGCTTAAGAATATCATTAAGAGGCCTATTTTCGGATCATATTTCTGTTAAGCATCCCTCCACGTCTATGATAAAGTAAGAGAAAGAGGGTAGAAAAGGAAGAAAAAAAAGAGCACTCTAACGAATGTACACAACACCGTAACCGCTTCCAAATTTACAAATTCGATTCTTTTAACGCGGTGTGGACCCCTCTATAATAAAAAAAAAAAGCCAGCCAAGTTTTTAAGATTAATTCTATTGACAGCATTGATGGAGAAACTTAAGTACTCTATCATTAAGAGTCGTATCAATCAGCATCAATGTTTCAATGTAATTGGTACCCGGATTTTTTTTACCAAAGCTCCTTCTCTTTTAGCTTCACACTTTAAGAATACAGTCGAATTAGCCCTGGGGATGCAAAATCTCGGGCGGTGGTCCAATAACCATACCTTCAAAAGCCATCAACAGAAGTCGATGAAGATGTATGTGTTCCGGTCACATAGGAAACAATGCTTTGAGAACTGTATCGCGTGTACCTTTATCCTCAAGGGTGTGAAATACACGTAATTAGACTTAACGGACGTTAGAAGTCCTTGAGATGCTCTGTATAAAGACACACCTGCTCTAATTATTATATTCTTATCCCGTATCCTGCTTACTTATCGCTATGAGAGTTACTCCATCGACATCTCAGTTATGCGCTCTTGTTACGTAGAGAACAATGCAAAAACAGCCATAAATAATTGTTTAATGATTAGCTCCGGTATTTTAGTTTGAAAAAGAAATAAATAAACTTAAATTTAATAATTAAAAATCCACAAATTCCTTTGCCGGATGTTCTAAAATAACGAAAAATCTATGTCTTGAAGCCATTTTATTAATTGTCTTAACGAGAAATTCGTCTCGTAAAAACTGATTTATGGTGTAGATTTTTACGATTTTAAATTAAAAATAAACTTAAAAAAATAATTTATAATAAAATTTTAACTGGTTTTTNTTCTGCTTTACATTTAATGTCTACGTTTAACTTAATATGCTAAACCGCAACTCGACAGGTTCCTTTTTTATTTATTTATTTATTCTTTTTCTTATATAAATTTCGGATAGAATTTTAATACTTTCCTTTAATTGCATAGTAGAATTTTGGTCGAGAATAGTCTAATTTGTTTCGCTAAGTTGAAGAATAGCATCCCACGACCTAAAAGAGAAAAAGAGTTCTGGGAAAGTGTTCTTTGTTTGCTTGATCGGCTTCAGTTATTCTAGGAATAACCTCAGCTCTATTATGAGTTTAAAATTTATCTTAGCTTTGTTCGAGTGAATTAAAAAATAAGAAAAAATTCACCTCGTAATAATTTCAGGGATGAAAGCAATGGGGCATACTTCCTACGATCATATAAACTCTCGTCTGTATAGAAAAACTATGTAAATATATATACTGAAACCGTTCCTAATTCTGTATACGTTAAGATAAATTCGTAAGGCGAGAATTTACCTGTAGTATAACTACGCAAAACCACAGACAAACAGACGGACACGCTTCGCTTTCGTGGTTCACGCATGGTATATACCAGTTTATTCTATGTCATACTTCAGATAAAAGAGGATTCTCTGAATTTTTGTTGATTTTTTGTTATAAATTATTATTATTTTTACGGTTTTTTTAAGCAGAAAACATTAGAGGACATTAACCCTCGACGATATTAATAGTGTTTTTTTGTAAGAGACATTTCAATGATTCTAATCCGTTAAATTATGAGATGGCTAATTTATTCCTGTTGATCTGCTCGTCCCGAATTTATTATTAATCTTTAAATCTCTCAAATTAAGCTTATTTATATATAACATTGAGTATTATTTATGATTTTAAGAAGCGATTGTTCCCTATTGTCGTAAGGAATAAAGATAGAAATAATGATTGCAAATTTGGAATTAATATAGGAATTTAAGATTATTAATTATTCTAAATATAAAAATTACTTATAAATATGGACCTTTAATCGTTAAAGAATAGAGACAATATATTTATACATCAATATAACTGATAGTGTAAGGATCTACTGATAAGTTAGGTTGAAAGTAGGGCGAGGATTGGTCGAGGAGGAGATAAAAGGATAGAAAATGAAGGAGAAGCCTAAATTATCGATCAATCTGATGCTGTAACC
The DNA here is from genome assembly GCF_000671375.1 of Centruroides sculpturatus. Taxonomy (NCBI): domain Eukaryota; kingdom Metazoa; phylum Arthropoda; class Arachnida; order Scorpiones; family Buthidae; genus Centruroides; species Centruroides sculpturatus. The sequence continues at coordinate 803,089 of NW_019384381.1, forward strand.
ATTATAGAATAGCGTATTAATATAACAGGAAGCATGAGAATGGTTCAAATTTACTTGTAAAAATAAGTATTTTATGAAGAAAATTCATTAAAAATGAAAAAAAATAAATAAATTTTCTTATTATACATTGGAAGAAGAAGAAGAAAAGTCAGAATTTTTAATTATTTAGAAGTAAAAATGATAGAAACAATACTTCATTAGTTCAATACTTCTCATATTTAAAGTTCTTAAGTTAAAATTAAATAGAAAAGAATATTGAAGAAGAAAATACGGTATATTAATTTTAAAATATAATAAAAATAAACTGGAAAGCTGCCATTACTTGAAGAATTTCAATAAAAAAATATATAAATTTGACTTTTCCCCGTACGAAACATGGATGCTTTGCTAAAATTACAATATAATAAGGAAAAATGCATTTAAAAATATGAAAATAAGAGAAAAATTTTTTTAAAAATGTAAATTAAACTTAAAAATCGTTAAAAATTGAAGATTTATAAGAAGAAAGACGTGTAAATATCCGCAATTTAATAATACAGAAGCAACAGAAGAAAATAAAGAAAATTCATCAAATTTAATACAACAATAAAATAAAAATTAGCTATTATTTAAGATAAAATATAATTATATAAATCTTACTTTTGGATTAAAAAAACGTAGAATCATCATTAATCTACTATGACATATCCTGTCATAGTAGATTAAATTACACATCGACACAGGAAAAAATAAATAAAAATAAAAGTAAAGAAACACACATTCCCCCTTAAAATTCCTAATAATAAATTCTACAATCAATAGAATATTTTTAAAAAATTTATTATAAAATCGTCATTAAAAGACGTGGCATGTTATAATTTTTCAAGTAGAACACTTACAACACGAAGAATTATTTTTTCCCTTCTCTCGCTGTCAATATAAACTAGATTTAAATTGATTATAGGAAGAAAGAAATAGCAATAAATAAAATAAAATTAAAAAAAAAAAGAAAACNATTAGTTTACAGTTGATTAATTCTTTTTAAAAAGTGCTGTTTAACTGTACTTAACATTCATGCTTGTACTCATAAGAAAAATATATGAAGACTTGTTAGAATAGAGGAAGGACCTCACATATTTTTCTTTATTGGAAAGGAGCCCTGTTTATTTACAAATGTAGGGCCTCATCCCTCTTCGAAAGCCATAAAAATATGCGAATAATATAAATAAATTTATGACTATTTATCATGAGATACGTTCATTTATATGACTTTTTTTTTTGTGTAAAAAATTCTAAAAATTAAGCTCTATATCCTTCACTAAATGGTCCTTCAAAGCTTGGGTTATAACTAGAAATTAAAGCTAGAAAATAAGGAAAAAACATTTAAAATTCAATCGACAATTTAAAAAAAAACAAGGGAGAATGATTTAAAGACACGTTTTATAAATTAATAATTATTTAGATATCATCTTATCAATAAAATATNAATTAAAAAAAAAAGGAAACAGAAAACTGTTTTGATTACGGTTGACTGTCTTATCTGGGTGTTGTCACGTAAAGAGTAATACGATCAGTATTTACAAGATAAGATATCAACTTATCTGCTTCTAAACACGAGAATATTAATTGATAATCTCTTCCTTTACATAACTAGTCGGTTTACTTTGTCTAATTAATATTCCTTTATCTAGAAAAAAAAAAAAAGTTTAAAGTAACATCCCGCCATCATTTATTATGTTTAATACGAGTTTACAAGGATTTTTAACTAATTATAACCCTCCTCTAATCCAATAAAAGATTCATTCCAGCTTAGTTACGCACTTTTATACGTATAAGTTACGTTTTTTCCCGTTCTAGACACGTTACGCTAGGGATGGTAACGGGTAATTTAAATTAGAATATGTCGTACGTATAGGCAATTGTCATTTCGCAACGATGTGCGTTACAAAATATCATTTACGATCGTTTATTTAGTAACTTCATAATGTAATAAAAATGCCTACGAAAGGAAAATTAAATGGAATTTATATATATATATAATATATTTTTTAAAGCAGAAAAGAATAAAGATAATAAAAATTATAATGTGGTCATTGTACTAATTTAAATTTCTTTTTTTTTTTTCTACTGACATAAATATGACTTATATCACTTTTATCCTAATTATAGGTTTCAACAGAGTTCTGGAAACATAATCAGAGTTAAATAGTACAACGATACGTTATTTATATTTGTGAGGAAATAGAAAAATGTATTTATTAATAGTTTTAGATAAAATTCGTACGATTTTATACTGTCCTTTTGAGGAAAAACATAAAAAAGAAGCCTCTCCTACACTATCGTATAATTGTATAATTAAATTAACAGCCCTGTAGGAACAGTATATTGTGAAATGAGGCATTAGTAACAAAAACTAGTTTTATTAAGTTACAAAATTATAATATAGAAACGAAAAAATTCATTGCTGTCGAGTGATGATAATGCAAAGGTTGATGCTAACGAGGTTGTTTCAAAACCAATCTTTTGTTTCGTCGAGGAAAAAATAGTTTAAATAATAATAATAAATATATGTATATAAAAAAAAATTCCGATAGAAAGATATAGATTTTGATCGCGTGACACGAAACATTTGAGTTGGTCACTTCCTCGTATGTTCAATCATGTGACCGTACAACTATTAACTTTTGGTGTTGCCGAAATGAAACGACGATCATCGCATTCATTTATCAATCGTAACTTTATAACGATGTAACTTAATACATAATAAATTCGTATTAAATGATACTTAAATTTGTCGTATTACAACTGTTTTTTTTATGTTAAAAAATGTGACAATTTTCTAAATTTTTACTTATCATCTTCGTTACATTGATGTGTATGTAAGTTGTTCGAGTCATAGATGATTTCGACATCCACACGCCTATTTTTCAATTATAAATCACCTACCTGTACATTAATAACTCAGTTTTTGCTGCGTGTATCTAGTTTTAAATGGTGCGTATTTTTATGCACGTTAACTATTTTCGAAGCCGTGACATCGTTTCGAAAACCATAACCACGTGTTTTCTTTTCTCTCTCTCTCTCTCTCTCTTTTTTTTCCTTTTCAAACTACTGTTTTAGGAAATAAAACTTGATTTTAAGAAATGATTAAGCACCCAATAGCGTGATACACATCATTGTGGTGTGTAGCGCAACTTCCTCCTATAGAATAGTTGGGGATATTTAGTCGACAGTTCTAAATCACTTCACATTAAAGATGTCATTCTGTACGTAGCTTCCTCCTATGTAAGGGTTCAAAATGTAGATAACAACGTATCTGCAACGTAATTATGTGACAGGTGTCGATTAGTAGAACCGATACACCCGCTTATACCTGTAGATTTACTTGTCTTTACCTGGTTGTAAATCTGACACGCCTCCCATACTTTCCGGTTGTGTGAAACTCAGGACCTATTTTGGCATTTGATTTGCTATCCAACATCACGACACCTATTGTATTGTAATGACAGTTTATACATAGTGTCGACACACACGAAATGTATGTGTGCGAGTAGTAAGAGAGGTCAGAACAGGATCTTTTTCTTCGTATATTACTATATACTTTCTTTATAGTAGGAAATTAAATTATAGAAACTCGACCTGGTTTGATTTCATTATATATTTAATTATTATTTAAAAATAACTATATTTAATTAATTCATAACTGTTTTGCCTAAAGGTTTTCGATTACTTTTTATCTAAGGAGCAGCTGAAAAGAACTCTTGTAAACTCGAAGAATTTTTCACATTAGAATTTCACGCATGAATTGCTCCTTAAAGTGCAAGATTCCTTGTATTCCCGAAGGCGTATGCCGAATGTTTTGGGGCCTAAAATCCTTGCACCCCGTTTTTCAGACTCGTAACACACCTCAGGGCGTATCCTGATAGTTCCTAAGCTTAGAAAGGTTCGCTCACGTATGCACTGTTCCCTACACGTTCGAAAAACTTAATTGTTGAAGCTGTAAACTTCTTTCATTCTTATCCATACGACAATAAAAGAAATTTACAAGCTTCAATAATTCATCAAAAGACTATTTTCGTTTAGAAATCGTCAATTAAAGGTTCTGTCGAGTGGTGAAAGAGGGGTTCTGTCATCTTTATAAAGACGAAATTATATTTAATGGAACGTTGCGAGGTCATAAAAGTAAAAAAAAGGCGATTGTTATTTACTTTTTCCAGATTCACCCACAATTTTTACATGTAAATTTCTATCCATAACATCTACAGCGAGAGCTCGTTACCATTTTGTACGAAGCACTTTGAAATTTAAAGATGATAAATAATTTACGACGAGTTCTCTATGGTAAAAAATGTTCTTCCTGCCTTAAAAAAATATCACAGAACTAGTGAAGTCTTCATCGATTCGGCAATTAAAGTAAAGGAGTTGAAAAATTTTTACATCTTCATCCCATTAAGACACATAATCAACAAATAATACAGATGCATCATTGACTCGGAATACTTATCGTGATCTCTCAGCATCCGGAGTGTTAATTAATGAATGCAAAAATATCAAAGCGAATGTTGCAAGTTTTGCTCGCTCGTCTTCCAATCAAAGCTTTGCAACATAAACGAATTCTTCCCCACGTCAGTCCCCCAACACGTGTATCTCCACCTGCTTTCCTTGGTTCATTATCCCAGCCAGACACATCTCTCAGCTGTTCTCCACCGCTCAATAATTGCCTTTTTCTCACGCTTAATTAATTTCAACCCCTTAGATGCTTCCGTATAATGAGATCTTACTCCTGATGTTCGGAGGACACCCATTATCATGCCTTCCAGATATATCAGGGGTAAACGCTCACATAAAATTCCACCTAGAGACCTGTTTAGGAGAGTCGTAGACCATGTTTCTAGCGGTGGTTTACCGAAGAAATTTTAACTTTAAGATAATTTTATATATAAAAATTTCCTTTAATAACGATAACGATAACCTTAACAATAGAATTTCTATAAGCGAAAGACAGGAAGTAGGCACGTTTCAATCATATTTTATATGTATCATTGCCGCATAAGCTATAGTGTAGAGTTAATTGATAAAAATGAAAAATGATCCTATTGTATTCCGACGACATAGATTGACCATGGAAAAGCCTTCCTGTAAAATCCCCTCGGCCCACGTTGAGAGTGCTGCTCCTGTCACGTGACACGGGCCGATCGTTCGTGCGTTCTGCACTTCCTGTCATTAAGAAATCCGTAAGCGGTCGGGAATAGCCATGTCAGCTCGGGTGTCAACATTTCTGCGACACGATATCGTTTCAAACAAAAGCCATATTAATATTTATTATGCTTAAGATACATTAGAGCTAACTGGCATGATAGGAATTGTAATTCGCCTGTCTCTATTTTTTTTTTTTGTACCATTTTTTTCTTTCAGAAGGTTGACTCTGATAATTAAAATTATAAATTTACCAATGAAATAATAATATCACGCTGTTTTTTACACGTATTTTACATACGAACGTGCGCATAGATTAGCCTCCGGATAGTTTCATCAATTTTACTTTTTTTTTTCCTTTTTCCTTGGAAATAAAATTAGCAAAATAATTTCAATTTAATTTAAAAAATTACTCAGTCAGCAAAAGAATTTGTTTACTGTAATTTCTTTATAATGAAGTTGTCAGTTTAGTCCAGTGTCTACACGACCCGAACCCATTTTTATTTTTTCCTTTAATCTGGAAGAAATTAAATCGAATTTACTTAAAGTAATAAAGTCGTTTCTTAGAATAGAATTTTTTCTCAATTATTATCCATAAAATCATGCTTAAAGTTCTGATGTAGGGCCGGTTTCCGATTTGTTGCACAGCATAGAGCACTGGAAGGCAGAGAGATTTTTCAACAAGTGTGAAAATTATCATTCACGTTTGTGCCATACTTAGCCCGGGGACGTAACACGTCTGTGACAAAAGGAGGCATATGTGGGATAAAAAAACGGTAATCTTCTTTCATTAATTTAATACTTTGGACGGACTACTGCCCTTTAATTAAAGTGTGGCCGCCGTCTAACGAACGGTGGCTGTCACGTCCACGTGATCGTGCCCGGATATCCATATTGGTTCTAGACGGGCCACGAGCCCGGATAAGCATTAGAATTAGATTTAGGTCTAGTATACGAGCACAAACACCATGTTTTAATCATGTTTTATACCATGAGATGATGGAGCCGGTCCATCATCCGATAGTCTGTAAACGTGGCCATGCCATATCAATAGCTCGATTTTACGGCCGGTTCTTCTACTAAATCGGGAAAAAAATATTCGAAGGTCATAGTGGAATATTTTAAAAATCTCAACAAATAAACAGCTAGAAGGTAGCTTGGATGTTGTCACAACAGCTTATTACTTAAAGAAGAGAGTTCGCGATAACGGGGTGGCTATTTTTGTGCACAGCCACCTGGACCAATATTCCCGCAGGCGGAACCATCTAAGGCCTCTTAGCGCCGAAAAATTGTTTGGTAGACCTTATCTGCTAGTCGGAAGGAGGTGTGAGCTGCTTTGTCGCCAGCCATCTATTAGGACGTCCATTTGCAAGATAGATGAATTCTTACCCGCGCTAAAAGGCTAAGGGGGGAAGTGCTTAATTAATAAAAGAAAAAAAAAATCCTCTAGGACCAGATGCCCGGCGTGGTAACTTAAAAATTTCCTAGCAAAAATTGCTTCCGCTTTAGTAAAAACGAGCCATCAAAACAATACTAAACTGGAGTATCACTTGTTAATTTATTTGAAACGTAACCCTCCTTTTGTTTCGGTTGAAACGTTGTAAACCTTTATAGCCTTACGTAAATGGACGATTTAGTTAAATACTAAAGAGAAAAGGTAAAGTAAGTTTTATTTTCCAGACTTTCAAAATATGATAATCCTCTTTTCTGTTATTTTACGAGGCTATTCAGGTGCGAATGATTGGATACTAAAACCATTCCATCGTGCAGTCGGCTCCTCTTTGAAGAACAACATTTTCTACACTAATCCATTTTAATGTGCTTCAACTCGCTGATGATACAAGTTGCGAGCATAAAATTACGATTATTGCTTAACTCGTACGAAAAAAAAAAGAAAATCTTATGTATCTGTTAATGTCTAAATTTTTAATTTATGATCTTAACCAATCATGATTAAAATTAATAATAATAATAATAATTAAAAATATAAGGTAAAATACCCTTGTTTTTTGTACGTATTTTCCTTGATACTATTCTATGAATTGTTAATTTGCTGTTTAATTATTTCGATATTTTGATTATAAGCGACGATTTACGAGAAACTGGAGGACAACCTGATCGTATATCAAGTAGGATCGACCTTGATGTTTTATACTATTTCGACCACCTGTACATATATATTCCTGTTTAAATTGTGACTTGCGAAGGTTTATGTTGATTTGCGTGTGCGTCATATGTGTGCACGCAAACATCTAGTTTATACCATTTTCCGATAGCAAAAATAAAATGATGTAGCCTAAATGAATGTATGTCGAATATTTTTTTTTTCTTTCTTTTATTTTATTTTTTTCTTTCTTCTCCTCTACCTTTTATCGACACGTAAAGTTTATTACATGCCTATAGGTATGTTGCAATTTGGTTTTTCTACAACAAAAAACTCCTCCTTGTACAATATATTTGATACTTATCGAATTAATAGTTGTACCGATACGTTATTAACATTGTGGTTTTCTAGAATTATTTCGTCTCGCCTCCCTTTTATTTAATGCTAAATGTTTAATAGGACGTACTAATTTATACTTGTAACAATTTAATATAGAGTATNAGGTGGTCCTATCTAACTACTTATTATGACTAATTATTACTTAGAGTAAGGAATGGGCGGCAACACATTAACTTGCAAAACTACCAACGATATTATCTGTTAAAAATAAAAAATAAAAAATAAAACGGCCAATTCCTGCTATTATATAATTATTTTTTTGTAATATAATCGAAACAATAATAGTTTTTTATTCATAATTTTAATGATTCGAACACGCTACAATAGATTTTACGACAGTTAGAGAAATTTATTTAAACTAAACACGAATTGAAATGCTATTGTCGTAAGCTTTTAAGGGTCAAAATTTACAGAAAAAACGATAATAGCCGTAATGGGAAAATTTTATATATATAATAGTATTGTGAAAGGGGGTAAAAACGATTAAATATTTCATAAGGTTACAAAAGTGTTGTATTTTATTAAATTGGTTTCCGTGATAATCTTACTTATTGATGACTTTCGTGCAAATGAATTCTATCTAAAGTAAAATAGAAGCAGCTGCTACATCCAATGAATTAATAAAGAAGCAATTCGGTCACGCTTTGGGACCAATGCGAAACAAACTCAAATTTTTATTTCGTAATCAACTGTGTAGCAAATGATTTCAACTTGTAATACCGTCCTTTTAAAAACCGAAAATCATGCACTCTCTCGTGATTGATACCCAATTGCTCATGATAATAATTTCCAACGAGCATATATCTCCTTAAGCTAGAATTTAGTCTTCATAATGATAAATAATGAATATTTTATCGTATAAATGATTCATATCTACTTTATGTTTAGAAATTAAATTTTCTAACTTTAAACGCAACGAATTTATGGCTACCGATTCGAAGGTCATAAGCCCTATAGTTGATAAGAGGGTGACAAAAAACGAGTAGGCCTACAGGTATCTAATCCGCTAATATATAGTTCTTATCTGATAATGTTTTTATAGTTGGCCACATGAATTATTCATTTGTTGAATTAGCAAAACGTTTCTCTCCATCCATGGCACCCCAACTCTGCATATTGATACACATTTTGTGGCAATTATGCTAAAGAATCGAGGTTCTTTCCAACGTAACGAGGAAGAATATTGATGTTACAAGAGAGAAATGAATACAAAATAAGAAAAAAAAAAAAGGGGAAAAAGAATTATATTTTTCTAAAAAAAAATAATCTCCATTTTATACACTTCGTTGATCATTTTTGTGAGAAATCCTCGTTTACTAGACCCGCATAATATATTAGTATCTAGACCACCTCAGAGCTAATAATGCTATAATTACACCTCTATAAAATATTATCCTCAAATCTGGTGTTATGACTAATTTTCATTCATCTATAGCACTTATATTAACCGACAGGTTCAACCCGAAGTCATTTATCAGTATGTACGTACATGTCAAATTATGATACTCTGTATGAATTCTGTTTGACTAGATTTAATTTATAAGCATATTCTAGTCATGTAGAGACAGGAAGATAGATTATAATGCCATTTGGACATTTGCAATATAGTTTTAGTTCTTTTGACCTAAATTCATAAGAGAATTGTTATCATTTTTTTTTTAATGTTACTTTAAAAGGGATGATACAAATTTATGAGACATCTGGATATACTTTTTAAGTGTTTTTATGTAGTAAAAACTATAAAAAAAAAATTTTTTTTGTAAGTAAATAATTCATTATTTAGCGCATTAAATGTTTGTAGTTTATAAATTTTAAGCGCGAAGGTGAGTTGCGAGTGATGGNTTTTTTATATATCAAAGTATATACATATCTAAAGTTTTATAGTCTTGTTTTCTTTATCGACGTGATGTGGCTATTAAGAAGTGTTTCTAGAAAGTCGTTCTACATTTTTTGGATCGAATTCTGATTAGTTTAAGCCGAATACTTTGTTTGTTTGCCTTTTTCCCTCTTACATTTTATCCTCTTTAGAGTGGCCTAGTCTGATCCGCTTGAACTTTGACACGACTCTTGACAGGCGTAATGTCACCTTATACATCTGATGTCTGTATGACGTGTGCTAGGATGGAGAACTCACTATGTGGTCCTACCCATTCTGTAGAGATTAAAATATATATAGAAAAAATTCGCTTTGTATAACCGAAAATATATAATCTTACTGCTACATTGCCGAAGAGTAATTTTCTATGGGATATTATTTAAATCTATTCGTAAGAGAGATCATATAATTCACGTTAAGAGCAAGAACTGTCTTTGATTAATAATAAAAACTAAAATTCGTTAAGCTAAATTTAATTTACACGGTGATCAAGAAGTTACTGTGCTCCTACATTAAACGATGCAGGTGAACAGTGACGTTTCCATCATCCTGTACAACAAAAATAATAATTTTCCTTGATATAGAAGGCTCTTATATCGAATCTTTGTTCATAATTTAAACATTCCACTGCAAAATTTTTGTTTTAAAAATCAAATTTATTTATTAAAATCAAACTAAAACACCAATTCCATCCAGTAAGTGAAATTCACTACTCAAGATGTAATGAATGATAATACAAGAAACTAAAAACAGTAGAAAAAAAAATTAAATAGGCTAATCCTGATATTCAAATAAATCAAATTAAAAAAAAGAATCTTGCATAATTAAATTATAATTATTATTTAAAAATAACTATATTTAATTAATTCATAACTGTTTTGCCTAAAGGTTTTCGATTACTTTTTATCTAAGGAGCAGCTGAAAAGAACTCTTGTAAACTCGAAGAATTTTTCACATTAGAATTTCACGCATGAATTGCTCCTTAAAGTGCAAGATTCCTTGTATTCCCGAAGGCGTATGCCGAATGTTTTGGGGCCTAAAATCCTTGCACCCCGTTTTTCAGACTCGTAACACACCTCAGGGCGTATCCTGATAGTTCCTAAGCTTAGAAAGGTTCGCTCACGTATGCACTGTTCCCTACACGTTCGAAAAACTTAATTGTTGAAGCTGTAAACTTCTTTCATTCTTATCCATACGACAATAAAAGAAATTTACAAGCTTCAATAATTCATCAAAAGACTATTTTCGTTTAGAAATCGTCAATTAAAGGTTCTGTCGAGTGGTGAAAGAGGGGTTCTGTCATCTTTATAAAGACGAAATTATATTTAATGGAACGTTGCGAGGTCATAAAAGTAAAAAAAAGGCGATTGTTATTTACTTTTTCCAGATTCACCCACAATTTTTACATGTAAATTTCTATCCATAACATCTACAGCGAGAGCTCGTTACCATTTTGTACGAAGCACTTTGAAATTTAAAGATGATAAATAATTTACGACGAGTTCTCTATGGTAAAAAATGTTCTTCCTGCCTTAAAAAAATATCACAGAACTAGTAAAGTCTTCATCGATTCGGCAATTAAAGTAAAGGAGTTGAAAAATTTTTACATCTTCATCCCATTAAGACACATAATCAACAAATAATACAGATGCATCATTGACTCGGAATACTTATCGTGATCTCTCAGCATCCGGAGTGTTAATTAATGAATGCAAAAATATCAAAGCGAATGTTGCAAGTTTTGCTCGCTCGTCTTCCAATCAAAGCTTTGCAACATAAACGAATTCTTCCCCACGTCAGTCCCCCAACACGTGTATCTCCACCTGCTTTCCTTGGTTCATTATCCCAGCCAGACACATCTCTCAGCTGTTCTCCACCGCTCAATAATTGCCTTTTTCTCACGCTTAATTAATTTCAACCCCTTAGATGCTTCCGTATAATGAGATCTTACTCCTGATGTTCGGAGGACACCCATTATCATGCCTTCCAGATATATCAGGGGTAAACGCTCACATAAAATTCCACCTAGAGACCTGTTTAGGAGAGTCGTAGACCATGTTTCTAGCGGTGGTTTACCGAAGAAATTTTAACTTTAAGATAATTTTATATATAAAAATTTCCTTTAATAACGATAACGATAACCTTAACAATAGAATTTCTATAAGCGAAAGACAGGAAGTAGGCACGTTTCAATCATATTTTATATGTATCATTGCCGCATAAGCTATAGTGTAGAGTTAATTGATAAAAATGAAAAATGATCCTATTGTATTCCGACGACATAGATTGACCATGGAAAAGCCTTCCTGTAAAATCCCCTCGGCCCACGTTGAGAGTGCTGCTCCTGTCACGTGACACGGGCCGATCGTTCGTGCGTTCTGCACTTCCTGTCATTAAGAAATCCGTAAGCGGTCGGGAATAGCCATGTCAGCTCGGGTGTCAACATTTCTGCGACACGATATCGTTTCAAACAAAAGCCATATTAATATTTATTATGCTTAAGATACATTAGAGCTAACTGGCATGATAGGAATTGTAATTCGCCTGTCTCTATTTTTTTTTTTTGTACCATTTTTTTCTTTCAGAAGGTTGACTCTGATAATTAAAATTATAAATTTACCAATGAAATAATAATATCACGCTGTTTTTTACACGTATTTTACATACGAACGTGCGCATAGATTAGCCTCCGGATAGTTTCATCAATTTTACTTTTTTTTTTCCTTTTTCCTTGGAAATAAAATTAGCAAAATAATTTCAANAAATTATAATTATTATTTAAAATAATAATAATAATAATAATAATGTTAAGTGTAAATTATTTTAAAAAAAAATTAAGAACAGGTCTTTTAATCGCTTAATAATCGTCCGGTAAATACCGAACGTTATAGTTAAACATACCAAAATGTCATCCAGGATGGAAGTCAAGCTTGGGTGGTCTTATTTCTCTCGAATTGAGTTTCCTCCCACTGCTTTTTTGTGCTTCTTCAAGCGGAAAATGCGCGCTTGCACTCTATTGACAGCTACTTTACTAGTTAGAATTTAACTAAGCCTTCAACCCACCTACACATGATTCACCTTCTCTTTAAAGAAAAAATAAAAAGAAAAATGTTTTTAAGGAAGGTTTATAGAGTTTAAGCAACCTTAAACGACCCTCGAACAATTTAAGTTTATAGCACAGACCAAAAGAAAGAAAAAAAAAGGAGAGAAATAAATTATAAGGCTATAACAGAATGACCTAATTAGAAAGTGATAAAAGATAATGATTAAAAGATGAGTTAAAATATTTCAAGTAATAAAATTAATGAAGAATACGTGTTAATTTTTTTTTATTATTATTATAAATTTTCTTACTTAATCGTTGTAATTACCGAGTTAACTTCCACGCTTAAATCCTTTGGAGTTTGGATTATGGCGTAACTCTTAATCCATTTATTTGTCTTGTAATTTGTAGTTATACATTATGTTGTTCTATTCAGCCTACAAGTGACTGTTGCTTAGCAACATGTTTAATTAAATACACTAAATCGTAGCGTGCATGGTAATAGGGTAGTGGGCGTTAACAGTTGGAAAATTTAATTTGGCTTTGCAAAAGCCGTTTACGAGTTCAAGTTTAGTTTAAGAGTTCATTTCTAATCATTTAGTTAAAAATATAAGTTTAAAATTTTCTAGAGAAGATTTTTGAATGTTTTAAAGGTTTTCGATACGAAGCGTGACCAACTTTCTGTTGTTACACGTTAATGCGGTTTAAAAACATGATTACTAATGAGGGTAAAAGGAAGAAAATTATATGCAACAAACTTTTATAAATAAATTTATTTAGGTAACGAGTGGGTTCTGATGTTAATCCTGTTGATATTCCCGCGACTACCTACATTAAAAGATCTACGAAGGTCACGTCGAACTGGATCGTTAATTGCCTGGAGCAAACGAGAAAGAAAAAAAAATTGCCTTAATTCGGATGATGAGCGAATATTCACACTTTTGCCCATAGGCTCCTGTTTATTCATAGTTATAAAAAGTTAAAAATGTGTAATAAGTAGAGACTTAATCCTATTACATCAATCTAATGACATTTTCCTCTAATGTTTCTTTTGAAAATTTCCGTCATCTCTGCCTCTAAGCATCATAAACGTGGATTCGTTTCGTTTGATGGTCATTTCAGCACCTCTTCTCATTATTCAAAATGTCATCTGGAACGAGATTCATTTCCTCTTTGCTTAAGAATATCATTAAGAGGCCTATTTTCGGATCATATTTCTGTTAAGCATCCCTCCACGTCTATGATAAAGTAAGAGAAAGAGGGTAGAAAAGGAAGAAAAAAAAGAGCACTCTAACGAATGTACACAACACCGTAACCGCTTCCAAATTTACAAATTCGATTCTTTTAACGCGGTGTGGACCCCTCTATAATAAAAAAAAAAAGCCAGCCAAGTTTTTAAGATTAATTCTATTGACAGCATTGATGGAGAAACTTAAGTACTCTATCATTAAGAGTCGTATCAATCAGCATCAATGTTTCAATGTAATTGGTACCCGGATTTTTTTTACCAAAGCTCCTTCTCTTTTAGCTTCACACTTTAAGAATACAGTCGAATTAGCCCTGGGGATGCAAAATCTCGGGCGGTGGTCCAATAACCATACCTTCAAAAGCCATCAACAGAAGTCGATGAAGATGTATGTGTTCCGGTCACATAGGAAACAATGCTTTGAGAACTGTATCGCGTGTACCTTTATCCTCAAGGGTGTGAAATACACGTAATTAGACTTAACGGACGTTAGAAGTCCTTGAGATGCTCTGTATAAAGACACACCTGCTCTAATTATTATATTCTTATCCCGTATCCTGCTTACTTATCGCTATGAGAATTACTCCATCGACATCTCAGTTATGCGCTCTTGTTACGTAGAGAACAATGCAAAAACAGCCATAAATAATTGTTTAATGATTAGCTCCGGTATTTTAGTTTGAAAAAGAAATAAATAAACTTAAATTTAATAATTAAAAATCCACAAATTCCTTTGCCGGATGTTCTAAAATAACGAAAAATCTATGTCTTGAAGCCATTTTATTAATTGTCTTAACGAGAAATTCGTCTCGTAAAAACTGATTTATGGTGTAGATTTTTACGATTTTAAATTAAAAATAAACTTAAAAAAATAATTTATAATAAAATTTTAACTGGTTTTT
>NW_019384381.1:819716-845485 GCF_000671375.1 Centruroides sculpturatus
CTTCTAATTTATTTAATTAATTAATTAAATTAATAATATAGCATTAATGAAAAAAAATTAACCGAGTTTTTAGAATAGAAATACCCAAAAATTCTGTAAATCGAGCAAAAATAGAATGTAAAATTACTAATTGACTGGCGTATAACCCCGAAAAATTGTTAGAACGAAGCTAAAACTTTCGTATAACCCGCATCCCTTTAAAATTACCTTTTAACCACGTATAACCCGCGGGTAATCCGCACAAAAACACATAGAATAAGTGCGAATTAAATTAGTTATAACTGACTTTTATGGGTCAACGTCCTTCAAAAATGTTCAAAATTAAAATATATATATATATATTACAGCTGTGTAATATGATAATCAGTAAAAAAAAAAATTGTATAAAAATTTCAAGTAGATGCTAGAAAACTGTATATAATTGTCATTAATAATTTTTTAATAATGATGGATGATGAAATTTAAATGTACACACATCGTAGGAAGAATTTTTACAGATTTTTCCTTCCTATCTATCAAAATACATTGGAAAAAAAGAAGAAAAAAGGAGAAGAGGAACAGTAGCTTAACTATAGAAAAATTATCACCGTATAAATTTTCGATCGTTGACAGCTTTTTGGGTTGTTCTGCTTTACATTTAATGTCTACGTTTAACTTAATATGCTAAACCGCAACTCGACAGGTTCCTTTTTTATTTATTTATTTATTCTTTTTCTTATATAAATTTCGGATAGAATTTTAATACTTTCCTTTAATTGCATAGTAGAATTTTGGTCGAGAATAGTCTAATTTGTTTCGCTAAGTTGAAGAATAGCATCCCACGACCTAAAAGAGAAAAAGAGTTCTGGGAAAGTGTTCTTTGTTTGCTTGATCGGCTTCAGTTATTCTAGGAATAA
The DNA here is from genome assembly GCF_000671375.1 of Centruroides sculpturatus. Lineage (NCBI taxonomy): Eukaryota > Metazoa > Arthropoda > Arachnida > Scorpiones > Buthidae > Centruroides > Centruroides sculpturatus. The sequence continues at coordinate 820,613 of NW_019384381.1, forward strand.
CCTCAGCTCTATTATGAGTTTAAAATTTATCTTAGCTTTGTTCGAGTGAATTAAAAAATAAGAAAAAATTCACCTCGTAATAATTTCAGGGATGAAAGCAATGGGGCATACTTCCTACGATCATATAAACTCTCGTCTGTATAGAAAAACTATGTAAATATATATACTGAAACCGTTCCTAATTCTGTATACGTTAAGATAAATTCGTAAGGCGAGAATTTACCTGTAGTATAACTACGCAAAACCACAGACAAACAGACGGACACGCTTCGCTTTCGTGGTTCACGCATGGTATATACCAGTTTATTCTATGTCATACTTCAGATAAAAGAGGATTCTCTGAATTTTTGTTGATTTTTTGTTATAAATTATTATTATTTTTACGGTTTTTTTAAGCAGAAAACATTAGAGGACATTAACCCTCGACGATATTAATAGTGTTTTTTTGTAAGAGACATTTCAATGATTCTAATCCGTTAAATTATGAGATGGCTAATTTATTCCTGTTGATCTGCTCGTCCCGAATTTATTATTAATCTTTAAATCTCTCAAATTAAGCTTATTTATATATAACATTGAGTATTATTTATGATTTTAAGAAGCGATTGTTCCCTATTGTCGTAAGGAATAAAGATAGAAATAATGATTGCAAATTTGGAATTAATATAGGAATTTAAGATTATTAATTATTCTAAATATAAAAATTACTTATAAATATGGACCTTTAATCGTTAAAGAATAGAGACAATATATTTATACATCAATATAACTGATAGTGTAAGGATCTACTGATAAGTTAGGTTGAAAGTAGGGCGAGGATTGGTCGAGGAGGAGATAAAAGGATAGAAAATGAAGGAGAAGCCTAAATTATCGATCAATCTGATGCTGTAACCATTATAGAATAGCGTATTAATATAACAGGAAGCATGAGAATGGTTCAAATTTACTTGTAAAAATAAGTATTTTATGAAGAAAATTCATTAAAAATGAAAAAAAATAAATAAATTTTCTTATTATACATTGGAAGAAGAAGAAGAAAAGTCAGAATTTTTAATTATTTAGAAGTAAAAATGATAGAAACAATACTTCATTAGTTCAATACTTCTCATATTTAAAGTTCTTAAGTTAAAATTAAATAGAAAAGAATATTGAAGAAGAAAATACGGTATATTAATTTTAAAATATAATAAAAATAAACTGGAAAGCTGCCATTACTTGAAGAATTTCAATAAAAAAATATATAAATTTGACTTTTCCCCGTACGAAACATGGATGCTTTGCTAAAATTACAATATAATAAGGAAAAATGCATTTAAAAATATGAAAATAAGAGAAAAATTTTTTTAAAAATGTAAATTAAACTTAAAAATCGTTAAAAATTGAAGATTTATAAGAAGAAAGACGTGTAAATATCCGCAATTTAATAATACAGAAGCAACAGAAGAAAATAAAGAAAATTCATCAAATTTAATACAACAATAAAATAAAAATTAGCTATTATTTAAGATAAAATATAATTATATAAATCTTACTTTTGGATTAAAAAAACGTAGAATCATCATTAATCTACTATGACATATCCTGTCATAGTAGATTAAATTACACATCGACACAGGAAAAAATAAATAAAAATAAAAGTAAAGAAACACACATTCCCCCTTAAAATTCCTAATAATAAATTCTACAATCAATAGAATATTTTTAAAAAATTTATTATAAAATCGTCATTAAAAGACGTGGCATGTTATAATTTTTCAAGTAGAACACTTACAACACGAAGAATTATTTTTTCCCTTCTCTCGCTGTCAATATAAACTAGATTTAAATTGATTATAGGAAGAAAGAAATAGCAATAAATAAAATAAAATTAAAAAAAAAAGGAAACAGAAAACTGTTTTGATTACGGTTGACTGTCTTATCTGGGTGTTGTCACGTAAAGAGTAATACGATCAGTATTTACAAGATAAGATATCAACTTATCTGCTTCTAAACACGAGAATATTAATTGATAATCTCTTCCTTTACATAACTAGTCGGTTTACTTTGTCTAATTAATATTCCTTTATCTAGAAAAAAAAAAAAAGTTTAAAGTAACATCCCGCCATCATTTATTATGTTTAATACGAGTTTACAAGGATTTTTAACTAATTATAACCCTCCTCTAATCCAATAAAAGATTCATTCCAGCTTAGTTACGCACTTTTATACGTATAAGTTACGTTTTTTCCCGTTCTAGACACGTTACGCTAGGGATGGTAACGGGTAATTTAAATTAGAATATGTCGTACGTATAGGCAATTGTCATTTCGCAACGATGTGCGTTACAAAATATCATTTACGATCGTTTATTTAGTAACTTCATAATGTAATAAAAATGCCTACGAAAGGAAAATTAAATGGAATTTATATATATATATAATATATTTTTTAAAGCAGAAAAGAATAAAGATAATAAAAATTATAATGTGGTCATTGTACTAATTTAAATTTCTTTTTTTTTTTTCTACTGACATAAATATGACTTATATCACTTTTATCCTAATTATAGGTTTCAACAGAGTTCTGGAAACATAATCAGAGTTAAATAGTACAACGATACGTTATTTATATTTGTGAGGAAATAGAAAAATGTATTTATTAATAGTTTTAGATAAAATTCGTACGATTTTATACTGTCCTTTTGAGGAAAAACATAAAAAAGAAGCCTCTCCTACACTATCGTATAATTGTATAATTAAATTAACAGCCCTGTAGGAACAGTATATTGTGAAATGAGGCATTAGTAACAAAAACTAGTTTTATTAAGTTACAAAATTATAATATAGAAACGAAAAAATTCATTGCTGTCGAGTGATGATAATGCAAAGGTTGATGCTAACGAGGTTGTTTCAAAACCAATCTTTTGTTTCGTCGAGGAAAAAATAGTTTAAATAATAATAATAAATATATGTATATAAAAAAAAATTCCGATAGAAAGATATAGATTTTGATCGCGTGACACGAAACATTTGAGTTGGTCACTTCCTCGTATGTTCAATCATGTGACCGTACAACTATTAACTTTTGGTGTTGCCGAAATGAAACGACGATCATCGCATTCATTTATCAATCGTAACTTTATAACGATGTAACTTAATACATAATAAATTCGTATTAAATGATACTTAAATTTGTCGTATTACAACTGTTTTTTTTATGTTAAAAAATGTGACAATTTTCTAAATTTTTACTTATCATCTTCGTTACATTGATGTGTATGTAAGTTGTTCGAGTCATAGATGATTTCGACATCCACACGCCTATTTTTCAATTATAAATCACCTACCTGTACATTAATAACTCAGTTTTTGCTGCGTGTATCTAGTTTTAAATGGTGCGTATTTTTATGCACGTTAACTATTTTCGAAGCCGTGACATCGTTTCGAAAACCATAACCACGTGTTTTCTTTTCTCTCTCTCTCTCTCTCTCTTTTTTTTCCTTTTCAAACTACTGTTTTAGGAAATAAAACTTGATTTTAAGAAATGATTAAGCACCCAATAGCGTGATACACATCATTGTGGTGTGTAGCGCAACTTCCTCCTATAGAATAGTTGGGGATATTTAGTCGACAGTTCTAAATCACTTCACATTAAAGATGTCATTCTGTACGTAGCTTCCTCCTATGTAAGGGTTCAAAATGTAGATAACAACGTATCTGCAACGTAATTATGTGACAGGTGTCGATTAGTAGAACCGATACACCCGCTTATACCTGTAGATTTACTTGTCTTTACCTGGTTGTAAATCTGACACGCCTCCCATACTTTCCGGTTGTGTGAAACTCAGGACCTATTTTGGCATTTGATTTGCTATCCAACATCACGACACCTATTGTATTGTAATGACAGTTTATACATAGTGTCGACACACACGAAATGTATGTGTGCGAGTAGTAAGAGAGGTCAGAACAGGATCTTTTTCTTCGTATATTACTATATACTTTCTTTATAGTAGGAAATTAAATTATAGAAACTCGACCTGGTTTGATTTCATTATATATTTAATTATTATTTAAAAATAACTATATTTAATTAATTCATAACTGTTTTGCCTAAAGGTTTTCGATTACTTTTTATCTAAGGAGCAGCTGAAAAGAACTCTTGTAAACTCGAAGAATTTTTCACATTAGAATTTCACGCATGAATTGCTCCTTAAAGTGCAAGATTCCTTGTATTCCCGAAGGCGTATGCCGAATGTTTTGGGGCCTAAAATCCTTGCACCCCGTTTTTCAGACTCGTAACACACCTCAGGGCGTATCCTGATAGTTCCTAAGCTTAGAAAGGTTCGCTCACGTATGCACTGTTCCCTACACGTTCGAAAAACTTAATTGTTGAAGCTGTAAACTTCTTTCATTCTTATCCATACGACAATAAAAGAAATTTACAAGCTTCAATAATTCATCAAAAGACTATTTTCGTTTAGAAATCGTCAATTAAAGGTTCTGTCGAGTGGTGAAAGAGGGGTTCTGTCATCTTTATAAAGACGAAATTATATTTAATGGAACGTTGCGAGGTCATAAAAGTAAAAAAAAGGCGATTGTTATTTACTTTTTCCAGATTCACCCACAATTTTTACATGTAAATTTCTATCCATAACATCTACAGCGAGAGCTCGTTACCATTTTGTACGAAGCACTTTGAAATTTAAAGATGATAAATAATTTACGACGAGTTCTCTATGGTAAAAAATGTTCTTCCTGCCTTAAAAAAATATCACAGAACTAGTAAAGTCTTCATCGATTCGGCAATTAAAGTAAAGGAGTTGAAAAATTTTTACATCTTCATCCCATTAAGACACATAATCAACAAATAATACAGATGCATCATTGACTCGGAATACTTATCGTGATCTCTCAGCATCCGGAGTGTTAATTAATGAATGCAAAAATATCAAAGCGAATGTTGCAAGTTTTGCTCGCTCGTCTTCCAATCAAAGCTTTGCAACATAAACGAATTCTTCCCCACGTCAGTCCCCCAACACGTGTATCTCCACCTGCTTTCCTTGGTTCATTATCCCAGCCAGACACATCTCTCAGCTGTTCTCCACCGCTCAATAATTGCCTTTTTCTCACGCTTAATTAATTTCAACCCCTTAGATGCTTCCGTATAATGAGATCTTACTCCTGATGTTCGGAGGACACCCATTATCATGCCTTCCAGATATATCAGGGGTAAACGCTCACATAAAATTCCACCTAGAGACCTGTTTAGGAGAGTCGTAGACCATGTTTCTAGCGGTGGTTTACCGAAGAAATTTTAACTTTAAGATAATTTTATATATAAAAATTTCCTTTAATAACGATAACGATAACCTTAACAATAGAATTTCTATAAGCGAAAGACAGGAAGTAGGCACGTTTCAATCATATTTTATATGTATCATTGCCGCATAAGCTATAGTGTAGAGTTAATTGATAAAAATGAAAAATGATCCTATTGTATTCCGACGACATAGATTGACCATGGAAAAGCCTTCCTGTAAAATCCCCTCGGCCCACGTTGAGAGTGCTGCTCCTGTCACGTGACACGGGCCGATCGTTCGTGCGTTCTGCACTTCCTGTCATTAAGAAATCCGTAAGCGGTCGGGAATAGCCATGTCAGCTCGGGTGTCAACATTTCTGCGACACGATATCGTTTCAAACAAAAGCCATATTAATATTTATTATGCTTAAGATACATTAGAGCTAACTGGCATGATAGGAATTGTAATTCGCCTGTCTCTATTTTTTTTTTTTGTACCATTTTTTTCTTTCAGAAGGTTGACTCTGATAATTAAAATTATAAATTTACCAATGAAATAATAATATCACGCTGTTTTTTACACGTATTTTACATACGAACGTGCGCATAGATTAGCCTCCGGATAGTTTCATCAATTTTACTTTTTTTTTTCCTTTTTCCTTGGAAATAAAATTAGCAAAATAATTTCAATTTAATTTAAAAAATTACTCAGTCAGCAAAAGAATTTGTTTACTGTAATTTCTTTATAATGAAGTTGTCAGTTTAGTCCAGTGTCTACACGACCCGAACCCATTTTTATTTTTTCCTTTAATCTGGAAGAAATTAAATCGAATTTACTTAAAGTAATAAAGTCGTTTCTTAGAATAGAATTTTTTCTCAATTATTATCCATAAAATCATGCTTAAAGTTCTGATGTAGGGCCGGTTTCCGATTTGTTGCACAGCATAGAGCACTGGAAGGCAGAGAGATTTTTCAACAAGTGTGAAAATTATCATTCACGTTTGTGCCATACTTAGCCCGGGGACGTAACACGTCTGTGACAAAAGGAGGCATATGTGGGATAAAAAAACGGTAATCTTCTTTCATTAATTTAATACTTTGGACGGACTACTGCCCTTTAATTAAAGTGTGGCCGCCGTCTAACGAACGGTGGCTGTCACGTCCACGTGATCGTGCCCGGATATCCATATTGGTTCTAGACGGGCCACGAGCCCGGATAAGCATTAGAATTAGATTTAGGTCTAGTATACGAGCACAAACACCATGTTTTAATCATGTTTTATACCATGAGATGATGGAGCCGGTCCATCATCCGATAGTCTGTAAACGTGGCCATGCCATATCAATAGCTCGATTTTACGGCCGGTTCTTCTACTAAATCGGGAAAAAAATATTCGAAGGTCATAGTGGAATATTTTAAAAATCTCAACAAATAAACAGCTAGAAGGTAGCTTGGATGTTGTCACAACAGCTTATTACTTAAAGAAGAGAGTTCGCGATAACGGGGTGGCTATTTTTGTGCACAGCCACCTGGACCAATATTCCCGCAGGCGGAACCATCTAAGGCCTCTTAGCGCCGAAAAATTGTTTGGTAGACCTTATCTGCTAGTCGGAAGGAGGTGTGAGCTGCTTTGTCGCCAGCCATCTATTAGGACGTCCATTTGCAAGATAGATGAATTCTTACCCGCGCTAAAAGGCTAAGGGGGGAAGTGCTTAATTAATAAAAGAAAAAAAAAATCCTCTAGGACCAGATGCCCGGCGTGGTAACTTAAAAATTTCCTAGCAAAAATTGCTTCCGCTTTAGTAAAAACGAGCCATCAAAACAATACTAAACTGGAGTATCACTTGTTAATTTATTTGAAACGTAACCCTCCTTTTGTTTCGGTTGAAACGTTGTAAACCTTTATAGCCTTACGTAAATGGACGATTTAGTTAAATACTAAAGAGAAAAGGTAAAGTAAGTTTTATTTTCCAGACTTTCAAAATATGATAATCCTCTTTTCTGTTATTTTACGAGGCTATTCAGGTGCGAATGATTGGATACTAAAACCATTCCATCGTGCAGTCGGCTCCTCTTTGAAGAACAACATTTTCTACACTAATCCATTTTAATGTGCTTCAACTCGCTGATGATACAAGTTGCGAGCATAAAATTACGATTATTGCTTAACTCGTACGAAAAAAAAAAGAAAATCTTATGTATCTGTTAATGTCTAAATTTTTAATTTATGATCTTAACCAATCATGATTAAAATTAATAATAATAATAATAATTAAAAATATAAGGTAAAATACCCTTGTTTTTTGTACGTATTTTCCTTGATACTATTCTATGAATTGTTAATTTGCTGTTTAATTATTTCGATATTTTGATTATAAGCGACGATTTACGAGAAACTGGAGGACAACCTGATCGTATATCAAGTAGGATCGACCTTGATGTTTTATACTATTTCGACCACCTGTACATATATATTCCTGTTTAAATTGTGACTTGCGAAGGTTTATGTTGATTTGCGTGTGCGTCATATGTGTGCACGCAAACATCTAGTTTATACCATTTTCCGATAGCAAAAATAAAATGATGTAGCCTAAATGAATGTATGTCGAATATTTTTTTTTTCTTTCTTTTATTTTATTTTTTTCTTTCTTCTCCTCTACCTTTTATCGACACGTAAAGTTTATTACATGCCTATAGGTATGTTGCAATTTGGTTTTTCTACAACAAAAAACTCCTCCTTGTACAATATATTTGATACTTATCGAATTAATAGTTGTACCGATACGTTATTAACATTGTGGTTTTCTAGAATTATTTCGTCTCGCCTCCCTTTTATTTAATGCTAAATGTTTAATAGGACGTACTAATTTATACTTGTAACAATTTAATATAGAGTATTTTAACGGTTTAATTGTAAAAAAAAAATTAATTGTTATACTTATATGAAAATTATACTTTATGAGGCTTAAAGTTTATACTTTTATTTAAGAATTCTTTTATGAATTTTTCCTCTAAACTTTATGAAATTTCTTCTTAATTTTATGTTGTGGATAATCGTGTTTTTAGAGGAAAGAAAAAATGCTTTTATAGAAGGAAAATGTCGTGTAATTATTAATTTTCCATCGACTCGAAATTAATTTAAATAATAATGCTTCGTTATCCGCAACATAAAATTAATTAAAAATTCATAAAAACTTTAAAAATATATAGTTAAAATTCCCTACTTATTAACCTTTATTATCTTAATCCTTATTAATAATCATAATGTCACGAAGAAGAAACACACCCTCAACAAATAATATAAATTTAAAAACACACACTACAGGATAAACATTAAAGAATTAAGCAAAAAAAAATAAAATTTTATATAACTAAATAAACATCGAAATAATTTTTATATAGTTATAAATTGTATGTTAAAAAAATAATTAAATTGTACAGACAATTTATAACAAAGTAAAAAATAGAATAAATTGGAGAAAGAAAAAAAAAGGACCTTATTAAATTTCCTATAAATTATTTTTTTTGAGTTAAAAGGAAGAAAATCTATTTAAAAATTTCAATAAAATAATTATACGTTATGGATTTACATTTTTTAAAAATTAAAACACAATAAAATAATTATTGATAGCGATCTTTAAAACATTTTATCAGATAGAAAATTGAAAGTTGTTAAAGAAGAAGCAAACATACGTTTATAAATGGCTCTATTCTTTTTATTATTAATTACTTTTAATTATAATTGTCATTGTTTATTATAAAACAATATGTTTAAAATATATAGGCTATATATATTAGTTTACAGTTGATTAATTCTTTTTAAAAAGTGCTGTTTAACTGTACTTAACATTCATGCTTGTACTCATAAGAAAAATATATGAAGACTTGTTAGAATAGAGGAAGGACCTCACATATTTTTCTTTATTGGAAAGGAGCCCTGTTTATTTACAAATGTAGGGCCTCATCCCTCTTCGAAAGCCATAAAAATATGCGAATAATATAAATAAATTTATGACTATTTATCATGAGATACGTTCATTTATATGACTTTTTTTTTGTGTAAAAAATTCTAAAAATTAAGCTCTATATCCTTTACTAAATGGTCCTTCAAAGCTTGGGTTATAACTAGAAATTAAAGCTAGAAAATAAGGAAAAAACATTTAAAATTCAATCGACAATTTAAAAAAAAACAAGGGAGAATGATTTAAAGACACGTTTTATAAATTAATAATTATTTAGATATCATCTTATCAATAAAATATTTCAATTATTTTAATAGTTCTACATTATAATATTAAAAGTAGACATAAAAAAAAAATATATAAAAAATAATATCTTAAAAGGCAAAAAAATTAATTACACTTCATTAGAATAGATTTTAAATATGTTTTGTGCATACAACTGCACTATTATCGAAGGTTCTGCGTGTAGTTAGGTGTAAAATTAAATTTTTTTTATAATTAATTTTAACCTTCAATCTTCCTGAATAATAAATATAAATCAAAGAAAGATTCTTATCGATAGGTAAGTTATATAAGAAGAGATTTTTAAATAAAAATTCGATATTAAATTTTTAAATAATAAAAGAAAATATTGATATAAAGTCAATTTATTACACTATAAATTTTTCTATAAAATAAATATGTGGGGAATTTTTTAAAATAACTTTTAAAAATTATAAACTTTTAATTCAATAATAAAAAAAAAATTGATATAATTTAAATTTAAATGAGAGTAAATTCAGAAAAATTTACATAAATTTCTTATTGAATGTTGAATTAAATTTACTAATTAATAATTTATTATTATTATAAATAAATAATAAGAATTATCATTTATATTTACAGCAGGAGATGAAAAAAAAAAAGCACGTGGTATGCTCGTGCTATCTGTAGTTGTGTTCTGTATTGTTTTGTATAGATTGAAATTAAATAAATTATTTTATTATTTAAATTTTGTAAATTCCAGAATATTTTTTTAATAAAAAAGAGTAGAAATTTAATAAGAATTTATAAATTAAAATTAATTTTTCATATTTTTTTTTAGTGTTAAAAAACACGTGGTTAAGTTAATGTGAATAATTACACTTCTCCATTATTTAATTACGCTTAATTTAAATAAATAAATAAAAAAAAGAAGAAATTAAAATAACTTTTATGCGATTATTATTAATGTAAACAGTGGAAATTTACATAATGAATTCCAGAAAACTAAAAAGAAGGAAGTGTAAGGGATGTGAGATAGTTACGCTATGAGCAATGTGTTCTATTAATATTGATACAGCGACTAATACAGATATAAATGATTAATTTTTGTATAAAATTATACGTTTTATGTTACAAAAACACGTTTTTATCTTTAAAAATATTCATTAAAAACTTGCCTGTAGCCTGTTTTAAAGTTAAATTTCTAGCTTGGAGGAAGGGAGGGAGGAAAAAGAAAAAAGAAAAAAATGATACAAATGAGGAGACAAAGAAATAATAAATAAGTTTTTTTTTTTTTAAATTTATTATTATTGATTTCCGATTGTTTTTCATTGCTTGTAGACATATTTTAAGAAACACGTTTACATGGCTACCGATTCGAAGGTCATAAGCCCTATAGTTGATAAGAGGGTGACAAAAAACGAGTAGGCCTACAGGTATCTAATCCGCTAATATATAGTTCTTATCTGATAATGTTTTTATAGTTGGCCACATGAATTATTCATTTGTTGAATTAGCAAAACGTTTCTCTCCATCCATGGCACCCCAACTCTGCATATTGATACACATTTTGTGGCAATTATGCTAAAGAATCGAGGTTCTTTCCAACGTAACGAGGAAGAATATTGATGTTACAAGAGAGAAATGAATACAAAATAAGAAAAAAAAAAAAGGGGAAAAAGAATTATATTTTTCTAAAAAAAAATAATCTCCATTTTATACACTTCGTTGATCATTTTTGTGAGAAATCCTCGTTTACTAGACCCGCATAATATATTAGTATCTAGACCACCTCAGAGCTAATAATGCTATAATTACACCTCTATAAAATATTATCCTCAAATCTGGTGTTATGACTAATTTTCATTCATCTATAGCACTTATATTAACCGACAGGTTCAACCCGAAGTCATTTATCAGTATGTACGTACATGTCAAATTATGATACTCTGTATGAATTCTGTTTGACTAGATTTAATTTATAAGCATATTCTAGTCATGTAGAGACAGGAAGATAGATTATAATGCCATTTGGACATTTGCAATATAGTTTTAGTTCTTTTGACCTAAATTCATAAGAGAATTGTTATCATTTTTTTTTAATGTTACTTTAAAAGGGATGATACAAATTTATGAGACATCTGGATATACTTTTTAAGTGTTTTTATGTAGTAAAAACTATAAAAAAAAATTTTTTTTGTAAGTAAATAATTCATTATTTAGCGCATTAAATGTTTGTAGTTTATAAATTTTAAGCGCGAAGGTGAGTTGCGAGTGATGGTGACTGGTTGGCTTGTAGATGAGGAAGATTACTGTGCGAGGTCAATGAAGAAGACTATTGACGTTATAAGAAAGAAGCGACTGTATAATAGAAAAAAATAACCACGAGAAGCGATTATTTTTAAGTGTAGAAAGTAAGGCTTTGTAAGTGTTTGTGAAAGTAAAGAAGTCTTTGTGATTACTTTCTTTCGAAGATGCTAAAGATACACTCCTGAAATATATGCGTTAGTGGAGCATTTTCTCTATTTTTTATTCAAATTGGGCCTATGTAATGAAGAAGATAGTAAATTTCTGATTTTATTTTGATATTTAATTTAAAAAAAAATTTAAATAAAACTGTCCTTTTCCGCAATTGTTTAAGTGATTAAAGAAGCAAGTTAGAAGTGTCTTTTCTAATAATTATTTAGCTCGAAGAACCTTTAAAGGAAACAGAACCTAATTTAAAGTACGTACACTAACTAAATATCAACATCCGTTTAAAGATGAATCAGTCTTTTCAACTGTAGCAGCGGTTAAATCGTAAAATCCATTAATTTTCGCATGGACAGCAACTATTAGCTACTCTTAACATGTTTGGAGATGGGTCTTGACGTGGAGCCAATCCCACTCGGTTCAAAATCCAGTCAGATTGACTAGCCAATGTTTCGGAACGGGGCCATAGAAGGTGAAAGATACGGATCTCCGATGTGATGGGAGAAAGGAGAAAATATACAAAAGTCCATGGCTGATAGCATCTCTAGCAAAGTCGAACAGTGTAACGGGGCGTCAAATGCCAGCCGTTATCGCAATCTAGTGCAGCCATCTGTTGCTTGACCCTACTTGTCCTTGGCCATTAAACCACTTAGTCCGATACTCCTGACCCATTGTCAAACAATGACTCCAACATGGGGTTTTGATAGTATAATACACTATTCCGTCGTTTTTCACGCCGTCTACCGAGATTTCGCGATAAACGCTTCGATAGGAAGTATTTCTCACAATCTCTAGTCCATAGTTCGAATAGTGCTTTGCGGGTGGCACCGTTCAATCTGCTTCCTTCATTCACTCCGGAGTCAGTCAATAAAGGAGCTTGCCCATAGTGAGAAATAGTCAGCAAGCCTTTTACAATCCGTGTATTTGTATACTCTATAGAATTACACTGTAACACATAGGCTGCGAAGCTGAAAAGAAAGCCCAACTTCCTTACAAGAGTGGATCGTATTGCCAGCTCCAGCTAAGAATAATCAAGTCATTTAGCTTTGTTCTTCGCTAAGTAGGTTAATGGAAATTATTACCACCTTACAAGGTCAATCAGATTTAACAATCCAGTTGATCCAGTCTTTTTTTCATATCATTAGCGCTTTAGGTGCTGTCAACAACGAATGATAAAGCGTTAACACTCTCTAACGTGTAGTCTAACCAGTGCATTACACGCGTTAAATAAGATGTTACTGGAAATTGCTTCTCCAAGAGTGTCACTGAAAAATTGTCTAATTAGCATACACCAAATGAAATTTTCTTTCCTACTCGCTCAGACAATACCCCTTAGGCTAATATTAACTTTTCTAATGTTTCTAGGAATTTCGACTTCGTTTTAAATGACCTACACAATATTTTTTACCACGTCCAGCACCAAGGAACTACTCAAAGAATCAGGCCATCGATAGGATTAATTGTTGAACTAAGTTTTTTTCCGCCTTATTCTAATTCACGCCTAGTCTCTAATGTCTTAAAGTTGTCATAAATATGCCCTTAATCTTTTGAAATTAAGGGCATTTGAAAAGCAATGTGCATATTATTAAAAAAGTGCACTTACGGCTTCTGGAGCAAGTCGATTAAAAGCCGATGTCGCCTGGAAAATACGTTGCTATCATTATATAATAGTACAAAAACGTAGGTTATTTATTACCTCCCCTTTACCTTAACAAGAGGGGGGTATCGTGCCAGTCGAACAACACAAACTATGTCCAACTGCGAACAGTCATGCTGCAACAAGAAGAGCATTTATGTGCTGGATTAACTCTATACACAGTACTCTCTTTGCACACAATACAGCTCTACTGTGTCGGATTGCTAGTAGGGGGCCTTCGGATGATAGATTTGACAGGAAGAAAAGAGTTGTTCCGCCTGAAAGGAGGAGCTATTGTGAATCACGATTTTTCACAGCAGGGTGTGAAGATGCCTACCTCCTACATAATCTTTTCTAAAGACGCGTTGTGTTTTTAAATGAAGTCAATGTATAAATTGGTAGGATTTACGAAGTATTGTTAGTCTCCTAATACTAGGGAATGTCAAAACTTGTTAACTTTTCATCTTTATTGCGCTACTTTTGTATTGGCTTATCATACCCGCTTGTAAATAATTCAAAATATACAGATAAATCTTTAAAGCATCCACATTACACCTTATTTACTCGTAATAAGTATAAAAAAGATAACAAATTCTGTAAATAATTATTAAAATTCGAATATGTTCTATAGACGTATCCATAAAACGTATTGCTGTAATATAAATGTTACGTTACAAATTGTAATTGTAGATTGAGTAGCGTTAGAGACGGAGCCAATTGATTATTTGTACGTTTATAAAGGGGGGAAGGCGTCGCAACACGAGTTAAGTAAAAGAAGAAAATTATCAACGAGTGTTCTATTCCGAACACATAAAGGATTGACATTGGCACGCAAGACACGTCTGACGACTAGATTGACATAAATTGTTAATAGAGAGTCGGTTGACAGGTAAGAGTGACGAACACAGCATATCGTGACAGTTTGCGTGTTGGCACCGACAAACGTGACACACATGCGCAAAATAATATATATAATAGCAACGACGCAAAAACCATCGCATCGTCGCCTTTCTCGTCTCCAACAATATATTTAACACACAGAAAAATATACAGCAAAATTTTAATTAAACCTAACTCAATCATATAATGGCCTATAGGCAAAAGATAGGGGGAGGGAAAATATATATATATAATACAGTTCGATTCGATTGTTTAGAAATTCAATTCTGTCAAGGACGTATACATCTTTATGAATATTTACCTATTGTATGCGTCAACAAGAGATATTCATCAATCATTTGACAAAAGGCTGTCCAACTATAAACAACAGATAAAGGACAACCAGGTTTTGTTTCCTCTTAAGACAAAATTGACTTCTCAATTGTTACCTTCGTGACATGTGCGTTGAAAAGTTTGAACTGAGAATTGACATGAGTAGGAAATTTTATATAATCAATACTCTGCTTAATAATAGAATAAAGTGAACAAACTTTATTTATAGTTCTCTTCTTCATGTTTTTCCTTTGCTTGTGGCTTCTTTAGGAAAAAAAAGAAACATAAAAAAAGAAAACAATAATTACTTGCTGTAATTATGTTTATTTTCTACGCGATTTTAGTATTAAAATTTTATAAATTTAAACGAAATTATGTTTTAAATATTGTTAATTTTAAAAGATTTTAAACTTATTTTTTTAAGAAAAAAATAAAAATATTTTAAAATGTTTTCTATTTTCGTCAACAGATGTCGCTAGTAACTTTTACTGTTTTTATATACTATCCTATAAGGAAATTAATTTATATTTAAATTAATAAGTAAATTTATGTGTTATATGTCTATTAATAAAAATAATTTCGATTTATGACTTTAATCCTAAAATATAATTTTATAAATAGAATTTAAAATGAAAACACCATCGAGATGAGATTCGTCTAACACGTGCGTATATAAAGTTGTTACGACACCCGCAAAGGAAATAAATATTTGCGAATTTTGATCGCATGTCCCGAAATGTTCTTCGGTCGGCTGCACAAAAGAAAGTTCAAAGGTCGTACGACCTCTTAAAATTCCACACTGGTCAATATTCGTCATGATATATTTAACAGTGATAAAAAGGCATTCTCTTCTTCATTCCAATACTCAGAATCTCACGGATATAAGGCCTCCTAATGACGTCACAAGTGACCTTAGCTTGTCGGTGAGAGCGGTCTTAGGAACGCTAGACTCTTAATTAATTTAGGCGGCTAACCTGTATAATTGAACATCAATGCGTGTACGTCTCTCTGACCTTTGACTCTTGGCATTTTACACGAAAGTGGTTCCCCCTCTAACGAAAGTCTAAAAAGATAATTTAACGGTATTAAAAATGTAAAGATACAGATGTTCTTTTGTAAAGTCCAATGATTCCATTGCGTGCCACCTAATGACTTCTAATATTTAGCCATTCCCGTTTTTTTCTTTGCGAGGAATTGTTGGATTTTCAATAGAAAAATACTAACTTGAGGAAAATCAGATGTTTTTGGTCTATGGACCTATAAGCTAATTGTACGTTACAGATATTCGTTCAATTGACTACTTTTCGATTGTGGGTTGCTATTACTTTGGGAGGTATTTTTTTGTTCCCCTGTACTGTTGTTTTGTTTTTGGGAGTGTTCCGCCGGGATAAAAACGATTCAAAGAATCAGTGGGCGAATGTGACGAGTAAGAAAATTTGAGAAGTCATTAGTGGGCTCTTGAGGGGGTGGCTCTACTCTGACACGCAATGTAGGGAAACAATGCTTTTTTTTTAGATTCTTCTTGTAGGTCTTTTCGAATTTTTTTCATTCTTTCAAACAGATCAGTGTTTTTTTCTAAGAAAAATAAACAATTATAATCGTATAGTGATTAGAGCAAAGTGTAGAATGCACTCTTCACTCGCTAAAGTTCTGTTTTATTTATCATGTAAGATGCACGATCTTCAAGTTTGATCATTGAAAGCCCTTTGAGTTTTTTCTTGTCGAGTTTTTTAATATCTTGAAAAATATATCGACCAACCCACATTAAAATTAAGAGTAAAGGATGAATGTTAAAACGTGCATTATCGGGCTTGTATCTCTAAACAAAGCAGAATATTGTTTTGTTAATCATCTCACGTAGTTGGCGCATTTCTAAACGTTTTGGTAATGCCGCACAGTTAACATGATAGACTGTAGGAAGACGTGTTGAGAGTTTATGAAGTTCTTTCAATTTATAAAGTCTTGAACTTTATACCGGGCATTTTTCAGTCGTAAAGCTTCTTTCGCTCTTAAATTTAAGCTTTCTACAACACAATTTACTTTATTACTTTTACTAAAATAGGGAGGGCAATTAAGTAAAAACACTTTAGGAATTTACATTAAAAAGAATTTTTAACACCATTATTCATAACTTTATACATTTTATTCATAAATTTATGTAAGTTGCAGGCATCAAAGTTTCCCTCAAAGGGTTGAGAAAAAAGTTTGGACAATGACATTCCAAAGACCACACATACAGGCAACTCTATCATTTCTGCGGACTTTGATTAGTTTAGACTTTTCTCATTGAAAGTCCTGCAACAAATAAACAGCCGCCCGTCTGACGCCAAAAACATTAGAAATAGCAGGATTAATGCAGGACAGCGGGGAGCCAATGTGCGGGCAATCAGCACGTCAGAAGTGTCGTTAGTAATCCCGAGACACGTAACACGTCTTTGTCCATCTGACGTCTTCAATGTTGTTGTAGTCATCCATCTCTTTCTTGCACAATCGACGAGGACAAGTTCAGCCGTGTTGAAACAATTGTTACTAGCAAGATGGCGCCTGGTCGGCACTCCGTAAGCAAACAATAATCAGATTTAATACCAACAGATAAGTGGCACTCCTCATTCATCATTTTTTCCCGTCTAGGGGATTACTTAAGTCCTACCGGGGGAGGAAACCCGTTGCTAGAGATGCCACCTGGCACCACGCCCCACCAACTTCCGCCGTTTCTTCGTTGTAATCTTGTTTTTTTTTTACTGTTTTTCTGCTTTTGTCTCGGATTCGTGATTTTAGAGAATGACCCGGGTGCATCCCTCCCGTTTCTACCTTATGATTAAGTAAAATTGTTTAAATGTTACGACGTGGCTCCATCTCTTTTGTCTTTTGCGACATACCCCACGTATCCGTTAAAAAATAAAAAATAAAAAATAAAACGGCCAATTCCTGCTATTATATAATTATTTTTTTGTAATATAATCGAAACAATAATAGTTTTTTATTCATAATTTTAATGATTCGAACACGCTACAATAGATTTTACGACAGTTAGAGAAATTTATTTAAACTAAACACGAATTGAAATGCTATTGTCGTAAGCTTTTAAGGGTCAAAATTTACTGAAAAAACGATAATAGCCGTAATGGGAAAATTTTATATATATAATAGTATTGTGAAAGGGGGTAAAAACGATTAAATATTTCATAAGGTTACAAAAGTGTTGTATTTTATTAAATTGGTTTCCGTGATAATCTTACTTATTGATGACTTTCGTGCAAATGAATTCTATCTAAAGTAAAATAGAAGCAGCTGCTACATCCAATGAATTAATAAAGAAGCAATTCGGTCACGCTTTGGGACCAATGCGAAACAAACTCAAATTTTTATTTCGTAATCAACTGTGTAGCAAATGATTTCAACTTGTAATACCGTCCTTTTAAAAACCGAAAATCATGCACTCTCTCGTGATTGATACCCAATTGCTCATGATAATAATTTCCAACGAGCATATATCTCCTTAAGCTAGAATTTAGTCTTCATAATGATAAATAATGAATATTTTATCGTATAAATGATTCATATCTACTTTATGTTTAGAAATTAAATTTTCTAACTTTAAACGCAACGAATTTTTATTTATTTATATATATATTTTTTTTCCTTGAAAAGTAAAGTTTTAACGAGTTGGAAACTCGAGAGGCTTTTTATAAATGTAAAAGGTATATATTTAAAAAAGTACCTCAATCATATTTATAATCTTTCTTAACCTGTAATCTAATCATTAGAAGTCATCAACAGTGTAGACTCGTAATTACAAGTCTGTGCCATAATTCGGTACGGGATTGCATTTTTTTAAGTTGTAAATATAGGCCTACTTTTAGATAGATTCACGATAAGAATAAGTATTATTTACATAATATTATGTAAATATATATTTAGAGTAATTTAATCCCTAATCTAACTGGAGTTAAAAATCTAATAGTAACTCGTAACCTAACGTCAAAGTTCTATCTACAAAAATTTGGGAATAAAAACTCTCTTTAAGAAACATCCCTACATTCTTATATATTTAAATTAATTTTTTATGTATAGGCCTATACGATTTTTATTTTCATTAGTTTTTAAGTTTCATTATTTTAAATATAGCCTATCTTATGATATAATCGCTTAAAATACATGTATTTTTAATAATATTTTTTACGCAATATATAAATAACTTTATTGTTTAAAATTAACCGATTTTCGTTAAAAAAATCGATTATTTAATCGAGTTTTAATCGATTAAAAATTGTATTTATTTAAAATAATATTTTAAAAATTATTCGATTTTGATTTCAATTTTTATTCGAATTCGAGTAATCGATTTCTATTTTACTTGTATATTGTTTAAAATTAATCGATTAATTTTAAACAATATACAAGTAAAATAGAAATCGAGTAATTAATTATTCGATTTATCGAAATCGATTATTATTATTATTATTTTTAGTTTAATTTGAATAGGATTTTTTTTATTTTAATTTTTTCTGTAATATTTCAATAACAGATTAATGTCTATAAATATTATTGGCTAAACTTTTTAATAAATATTAAATAAAAATAGGAAAATCATCATAAATTATATTTTAACTTTGAAGCAGATTATTTTAATTATCTTTATCTCTATATATTCAATTATAAATTATATATTTAATATAATACTATAATTTATTAATATAGACATAAAAGAATTGACAATCTTTTTAATTTTAACTACTTTGGCCATTTGTTCTATGAAAATTATTCTACTTCAGAATCAATTTAACAAGACATTAGCCTACAAATTCCGCCAGCCTAATAAATTCAGGCAAAATTAATTTATAAGACAACAATTTACGTAAGCTAATTATATAAATATCTATCATTTATCTTTTCATTTCAGTCTTCTAATGCATCTTTATATTATAAGCAGAGGAGTAGCCTATCAATGAAAAGTAAAGAGAGTCTACACAAAACTGTTTTATTTTCTTTATGATTCTAATATTAAATATTTATATTAAAATCCATATTACGATAATGCCGTATATTTTATACATCCAACTCGAAATTAATTACATTTACATCATTAATTTTAATTAATATAAGTGAAAATTTACATAACGAAACCAATTTTTTTCGAATTTACAACGTAAATTACGTTTATTTCAAATCGTAATAAAACCAGAAAAAAGTGTAGAGTTTATTTACGTCATCAACAATATTAAGAGGCGCTTATAAAGTGTTAATATTTATCCACTTACTTCTGTATATTTAGATTTAAGTTTCGTCTAATTTCTCCAAACAAACACTCCATCTACTTAAGAGTATTTGAACGGAGTAAAACCGTTTAGCAAGCAGCTTGTCATCGCCAATGTAAATAAATAAATAAAAAAAATATATAGGTAGAAAGAATACAAAACCTTTCGGTTACGTTCTGAGACACAGAGGTGGTCCTATCTAACTACTTATTATGACTAATTATTACTTAGAGTAAGGAATGGGCGGCAACACATTAACTTGCAAAACTACCAACGATATTATCAGAGAAATGCAAATTATATGTGATGTGCAGTTGTATTTACCTTGGAGAACATGATATGAGATGGCATGAAAAAAAAGAACACCAGTCGATAATTAAACAAACATAGCATTGATTTTTTAAATGTTGTATTCATACAGATAAAAGCTTGTATAAGTAAATTAACAATGAGTATTTGATAATAAATTAATATATTTTCTTCAAAAATCATACCTGTCTGTGACTTTTTTCTAAATATATATTTTTTTTTTATTTTCGTTCTTTGATATTTATCACATCCCACTTTAATCATTAAAGGAATTAATTAATTATTTAATTTGTTTTTTTAAATTTTTCACCTTACACCTGGCATTTTAAATTCATGTTTACATCATTAATTCGGAAGATAATTTAATTTAAAAAATGTCTCTCTCTTCCGTTTTGAATGGGAAATTAAACAGAAGCTACGTTTCACAGTTACATTTACAATTATTACTATCAATTTCTCATATTTAAGATTGTTTAATTCGATGACGTGAGCTATTTTATCCTTAATTCTTCGCTTCAATTCAATTTACACATAATAAAACACGAAAAAAAAGGGCGCATTTTTCTTAAATTGTATCATTTAACAATAGAAATTAATAAAAGATCATTTTTCAGTCGATTGATTAATCGTTTGAGAGAATATATTTTTAGTAGGATATTTATAAACACGTTGCTCGGAACAAAAAGGAATAAAGTCCTTCGAAGTTAGAAAAACTCGTCGTTTCCACAAGCACACGCAATAAAGTCATTGAGGAACTTAAATTGGTTGCTTTCGTTCGAACCAAAACTCTGGAGCGATATGTAATTACTCGTCTAACTGACTGTAATATATACTGAAGGATGTCTCATGGCCAACCCTTTCGCCCTTCTAAAATTTCGACAACCCCTAATTAAATGTGACGAATGAGAAACCACAATAGTTAGCTATTTTCTCTGAATAGAACCCTTAGATTGGGATCTACATGTTACTCCTTCTTCCTGCTTAATAAAACGCGATCGTACTATAAGAATATAAGGCCCCTGCCTCATAAAACTCCTTCCAAATTTTCACTTATAACAAAGCTTATTAATAATAATAAACGCTTTTTCTTCAAATAAATACATTTTTTGTTTTTTTATCTCCATCCTCTGAACAAAATTTACATAAAATTCAATTGCTGCACCTTTAAAAATTCCTATTAAATAAAATATTTTATAATAGTTAATTTTATTATAAAATTAAACTTTTAATTGTAAAAAAAAGCAACTTAATAATTTTATTCTTTAATTCCGTTTCGGTATCATTTAGATAATTTCAAGCCACCGTGTCGCTGCTGCCATCTGGCGTGACGAAACGGAAACTAATATCTTCCTCTATTGATCAACAGAGGGCGGTAATTTGCCATTAGACAATACAGTATTTAAATACTGTATTAAGAGAAATGCACTTATTTGTTATAATAATAATAATAATTATTATTATAAATAAATAATTATCAGAAAAATAAATTTTGAAATAATACTTAAAATTCTTTTTATTACTGAAATTTACTTGTCAGATCTTTATGATGATAAATTTAACAATCTGGATCGTTTAAATTAAATGAAATTTTATTAATGAAAATTAATAGGCATTTACGCGGATTTTACAGTTGATTAAATCGTGTTATTATTATTATTACTAATAAAAAGGAATTTGTGTGACAAATGCCTGTCTATTTTTGTTGATGCGGGAAGTACCGTATTTAATTAATATACTTCCTGTACACATGTAAACTTTCGTCAATTGATTTATTTGTTAACGTATTGGTATAAGGAAAGAATTAAAATATACTATTAAAGGTGCTTGCATGTTAATTTCATAAATAAATATGGTTTTTGAAAATAATGCTTTAATTAAATGTTCTTAAAAGAAGTTTGTTTATTATTGAGAGAAAATATTTACATAAATATTAAATTATTGTGTTATTGAGAAGCAGAATAATTTCTTAAATTAAATATTTAAGTTCGTATTAATTTTTTAATTTAAAAAATATTATGGTACCCTCTTGCTTATCCGGACTCTCGATTATTTGGCGTATTCCATTATTTCTTTATTGTGATTTTTACATATGTGCTTGCCGACCTTTAGAATGAGGAATAGCTGGGACGTCAGTAGAGAAATGCCAATGGCATAAAAAGCTAAAAAATTCTTTATTAACATTGATGTTGCAAATGCTTATATTAAAATTAAATTTTGTTTATTAAAGGTATTTATCTCTGCATATGATATGTAATGCTATTGCTATAGATACTGTCGAGAGTATGGGGTAATAGCTTCGTACTCTTTAACGTCACAATTTAAAAACGGTCAAATATTTTGTGAGACGGTCGTAAATCCACACCCGGATTTATGTCTTCTGTTTTGATGTGTATGAATCGTGATATTGCATGATGAGTGCCTTTTGTTATGCCTTTGTGCAATGTTTTGCTTTGTTAGTAATTTCAGTGTACTTGTGACAGTTGCTATTGGTCAGTTTATTGACTTTCACCTCAATTAAGGACAGTGATTTTTCTGATTGTGATTTATTTCCTATCTCTGTCTTGCTTTTTTTTTTATCATATTGAATATATTTTCTTTTTGCTACACAGCAATGCCCCTGCAATGGCTGTGTGGCAAAACTGTCAGCCTTACTATTTTACAAGTGATAAATCTTTGTAAAATCCCACAAATCTCAAAGAACCATCTGGTCCCTTTTCATGAAAAAATTCATATCACCTAAAAATATACAGAATATGTTGAATCAGATGGTTTTTTTCATTTTAGGCAGAGAAGTCATAGCACTGCTCAATAATTTGGTGTAATTGTAAAAGTAACTTGTTTCCTTCTGCTGATGAGTTTGCCATGATTGATTTAACTACCAGACTTGAACATACAATTTATCATATCTGCCATTTAAAATTATCATATTTGAGCTAAGATTCTCATACCTGTACCAAAATACATATATAAAAATACCACCCCTGGTTCTTTTCCAATTGAACGAATCTGGGACCATCTTTGTGGTTGCTTCAGTCAGTCATTTGTAATAAAATACGTTCAATATCTTTAGCGTGTATATATATTGATATTAGGCTCATTAAATAAAGTGTTTGTGATAATATCAAATTATTTAAAAACACTGACAACGGAAAAGCAGCCTGTCCACTGATGGAGCATACAAAATGCTGTTGTTTGGCAACTGTGTACAGGTACATATATACAATAAACTTAAAATTAAATTTAATACAGTAATTATAAATAATTATTTATCATTGTATATAATTTCACAAGAATGAAAACAGTACATATCAAAAAGGATCAGTACTGAAGATCATAGGTCATGTCATTTGTTCTCTTTAGGCAGATTTTAGGTCTGTACATATACAGTAATATAGCACGCTCACTAATCTGTCATCATTTTGTACAAGGTATGCCAGATTAGCAAGAGTCTAGTCAATCTGACCACATCATTTATAATCCAACTGGGAACAAATTTCAGAATCAGTGAAAATTAGGTCTAAAACTGATAGAAGTTTTAGTTATTTTTTAAAATTTATTTATTTATTGATCTATAAATTGGTGATATTATGTTGACCTTTAAATAAAATTACTCTATTCAAAGATTGATTCTACAATCAAATATTAAAAATGTACAAAACTGGAGACAGTCCCTAGAAATAGAGGATGTCTGGTCATCCAGTCTAGTGTATTAAGAAAAATATTTATATTCTTGCCTAATGTACGTTATATAAAAAATGAGAGAGAATACTTGTCTACTTACTAACTTTAATTAACATGGTTTATATTTTATGATCATATTTATGTGATCATAATTAGCATTAATAGTAGAAATATAGTAATTTAATATTGTTTACTTTAAATTATTTTTAGTTAAAGCTAATGTTATATTGTGTAAATGTAACTAACATAAAAAAAGATAAGCTAATTTAGCTCTAAATTCCAGTATTAATTTCTAAAATCATATGAAATTAATTTTAGTTTGCATAATATAAATGTTAATTATAAATGTGTTAAACAAATATTTACATTACTTGAATTATTTAGGATTGGGACAAAATGTAATGCTACTTTGATTTATTTAACTTTTTAATATATGAAATGTCTTGATGCATAACTATTCCAGAATCTCTTGAAACAAAATGTTTACTTGTTGTATTGGATATTAGAGTGAAGTTTATCAGCAAGAAGTTATATTTTAACTTAAAAGGTTAAAAGTGAATCATAACATATAAAAAAACTACAGTCCATTTTATAAATGAAATTAAAAAAAGAACTTTTCTAAATTATATTAAGAAACTACTTTTTGGATACCAATTTGAGCAAACAGTTCTTCATCTAATGTCTAAGTACTTTTGAGCTAATCAAGCTCATCCTCAGGTGCCTAACTGCAACTGAAGACAAATTTGAATGACGGTAATCTTGAGTCAAAAGTACTTTGTCATTAGAAAATAAACTGTATTTTTCAGGGCAGTTACGTGA
>NW_019384381.1:847937-848816 GCF_000671375.1 Centruroides sculpturatus
ATAAATTTTTTTAAAAAATAATATTTAAATTTATTTTATAATTATATTAAAATTACATAAAATAAAAAGTAAAGTATATTTTGTTGGTTTGTAAAAAAAAAAATTATAAAAAAAGATGAAGGTTTTGACCTCAATCTTCTATTTTTTTTGTAGAATTTTTGAGGCCCTTTGAAACTCGAGGCCCTAAACTACAGTTTATATAGCTTACTTGTAAATCCCCAGTACAATAATTACTTTTCACGACCCCATTTAAACTTTGCATGTAATTAATAGACGTTTTCCCTATCTTTTATTATTCTTTATAATATATAAATTATAATAATTTTAAATTTTATATAACATATATAGACGTGTTTGTCTATATAAATGCCCGTAATAATAGCCGTCAGTACAATAATTACTTTTCACGACCCCATTTAAACTTTGCATGTAATTAATAGACGTTTTCCCTATCTTTTATTATTAATTATAATATATAAATTATAATATTAAATATAATTAACGCATAGGCACTACTGTCTATGGCGAGGGGCCTTCTTCTTAAGCGCTCATTAATAATATTTTTATTCTATAACAATGTCCTTAAAGAAATAGACCCTCAAAAGTACTTAAAATGGCCACGTATGCGCATAAATTTTAGTAAATTTGGCTGCAAAAGTAATTTTATGCAGTAGAGGTCCATACGTTTTTTACTCCACATTTCATTTTAAATATGTATATATTAATAGTTTCAATTTTTTGGCTAGATTCAGGCTTATTGTGACCCTAAGCTATAACATATAAAAGGCCTTTCCAGCAAATAACAATACAAGGCCTTAAGCTATAGACTTATAACACGAGGACCTAACCTGTAAACCTATTTAACCTTGTGTAAATCCG
>NW_019384382.1:0-1383 GCF_000671375.1 Centruroides sculpturatus
ATAATATTTGATAAAATCTTTAGTCGGACTTTATTGAAAAATCTGTTAATGTAAACCCGAATAAAATAACATAACTCAAAGTTTATTGCATTTTATCATTTATTGAATAATTTTTTTTTAAATCCGTGTAATGATAATTTTGTACCTACTGTACGTGTGAAAATGTTCCTTTAATCATGTGTATTGTATGTGTCACAAAACGAAGAATTAATTCAATTAACGTCATTGTTTTATTTGTCCTTTTAAAATAATTAATAACAAATACACTGAAAAACTTTTTCAAAGAAGATAACTTTTTGTTTTTATTGTTACGATAGAATTGCCATTAAAATTATCATTACGTCGCAGATTTTTAATATTAATTTCAAATACCATACAGTGCCAGTAATAGAAACAAAATTGCTCCTTCAATCCGATACAAAAAATATTTTACATTCCAAATGCAATAAAATCTGTCATGGCTTGTAGTTCTAATTTGTGAATTATGCTTCCATTGTTACTCTTGAATCTCGAAATGGTCTTGATACTTTTCTCACAACATAAATGTATTTTAAATTATCTACAAATGTAAACTATTTACATTAACATATCATTTGAAAATTCACACGTACAGTAGAGTGAAAACTGCTTCGGCGACCACCTGTATTCCACGGGCACCTGTCAAAACGGGCAAAAATTTCTGGCACAAAATAGTTTATCCATAGAGTCTTTGTGGAATTTACCTGTATTAAAGACCACCTATGTAACGCTACCGCGGGCATCGATTTTTGGTCCGAAACAACATACAACACCTGTAATAAGCGATCACTTTCGCGAACGAATCTGGTCTAAACTATTGAAAGAACCTATCTCAACAAAGTTTTTACCTCCTAATATAATAAATTAGTCTAAACTCTCGTTCGAACCCATCCCGGGCACTTCTCCCACCCTCGAAATTAGATGCAGGAGTTAATAAATTAGTCTAGCAACAAAGGAAATTCATTTCAGTTTGTTGGAAAATGTCCGAAGTGCTGTCGTTAGAAGATCGTGTTAAAGTTATCAAAACAGCAATTAGCGGCGAAGTTTAATTGTGAAAAAAACTAAATTTATTTTACCCTAGACTTGCAGTATTCTCCTTGAGGGTGATTGTACAGTACACGATACAATTAATCGGCTGATCTCATCGTTTGATAAAATCTATTTTTATTTATTTATTTTGAAGCTCATATACAGTACACGAGATATAAATAGTTTCTGTATCAACCTACCTTATTTCCACGATATTTTTAGAAAAATAATATCCAAGTAATTTTCGCAGGCAAAATATTCAAAAAACAATAAACGCATTAATGCAAAAATCAGTTTTACTTCCTTTTTCGATTCCGCGATTGTAATGAAATCGTA